>NW_022103918.1:16970968-16983560 GCF_000313985.2 Echinops telfairi
CTTTAGGAGTGTTTTCCAGTCCAGTCTGTTGGGGCATCATGCCCTGGCCCCAAGTCCACCTTCAGCATTCCCTGGGGACCTCGACGCTCCGTTCCCTTGCTGTTCTGTTGCACCCCCTTACTGTTTTGCCTCAGTGTGGCAGGATCAGATTGGGCGCAATTCCTACACTGTGTCTCTGGTGTTGTTCCCTGTAGGGCTATGGGTCAGTGAGGGGCGTCATGGCTCATAGTGGGGCTGGCCATATGGTCCTCTCTGTGGACTGGCTGCTCTAATCGGGAATATCTTCCTCAAGGCCTGGTGGGCCAGGATGTGTTCCACTTTCTCTTCCTCCCCCTTCATCTGTTCCTGTGTGTCAGCACATTTTTAACGCAGTTTTTGTGGTAAAATTAGATGCCTCGGCTGATATTCAGATTGGCCTGTACTCGAATATATACAATAAATTCAAATGGTATGCTAAGATGGTATGGGGTGTTGTCTAACCTACTCTAACTGCACAAGGGGGAAGGAGGATAATCCCATGATCATGCCCACAGCAGGTTCATTTAAGTCAGAGATCAGATATGCTTCCACCCTCCAACTATTTCACCAACATCCCCACCCCACCCCCATCTCCACATTTTTGCCAAGTCTGAAAACTCATTCCAATGGCCACACAGAACTCACAGACAACCACCACAATTATGAGGTTTATTAAGGACACAACAGGTCACACTTTAGGATGAGGAATGCTCAGGATATAGTGTTTTGATCACAACCATATTCTTTCAGGCACATATCTCTCTGGCTCTCTGCCTCCCAAACACATGAGTACTTGGCCTCTGTCCTGCTCAGGCAAGTGTATAAATCTCTTTTCCTTTTGTTGATTGTATGCCCAGGGGTACACTGATCCACCAATATGCTTCAGCTGGATGGTGCTCAGTTCTAACTCCAGAGGTCAGCAAACCTAACTCCCCAGACAAGAGCCTGGAGGCATGCCACTCCAATAGCAAGACCTCTTTCAGAAGGTATTCTGTTTTCTTATGATGGGAAGCCTACCTCCAGCCCATCTGCTGCCCCTGCTGAGCTGTTTCTCTACTGCTGCCTCTTACCATCTCTCACTTCTTCCAGTGTCATAGGTATCTGTCCCATAAACCAAGGAAGTTAGCCCAAAATAAGATCTGCTCCTGCATCTTCCATCTTGATGGTAGTGAGATCTCCCTCTCTGCTTCTGGATTAGCTCACTTTGAGCAAAGCAGAGTAGCAAAACTTGTCAATCGGCATGTTAGACTTCCATATGTTTCATTCCTGGTGGTGTAGTGGATTACGTGTTAGAGTGGTCCCTGTAAGGTCAGTAATTCCAATTCACCAGACATGCCACAGGAGAAAGATGAGAGTTTCTACTCCCATAAAGATTCACAGTCTTGAAAACCCACAAAGGACAGTTTCTTAAAAGCATTCTTAACATTAAGAAAACATCTTTTACATTTAGTTAAATGAATTTTTCTACTTATCTTTACATACAAGAAAGGTTTTTATAAATTATCGAGGGTTCTTGAGGGAGGGGGAGGTGGGGAGAGAGGGGTAAAAATGAGGAACAGATACCAGGGGCTCAAGAAGAAAGCAAATGTTTTGAGAATGATGAGGGAAATAAATGTACAGGAGTGCTTGACACAAAGAATGTATGTGTGGATTGTGATGAGTTGTATGAGCCCCAAATAAAATGATTTAATAAAAAAAGAAAAATTTCACAACACAAATTTTTATAATTTTCAAAATTAAATGAGTAGCTGTTGCATTTAATCATAGAAGACTAAAAATATTTCCCTTTATGAATCATTAAGTAAGAAATATAAACATAATTAAGCATGCTTTCAATGGGGAAATAAGTCCACTATACCTATTGGGAATAAATCCACTACACTTTAAACAGAAAATTTTAAGACCAGTTTATGTAACATTATAAAATAGTTTTAAAAAATAAAAGGAGCATCCAATTAATTGAAAATACACTTTATATGGGTTTTCTACAATTACATTTTTAGATGAGATAAGAAAAAATAATTATGATTAGACGTGAAATAAAAGTCAAAGATTATATAGCTGGTTAATAAAACTAGAAATATTGACAAATGAAACAATATATATTGTGATTCCATTGATAAGAAATTCAAAATTATGTAAAGGAAATTTATGGTACTAAAAATCAAAAGGGATGTGAGCTCAATAATCAATGGGGACATAGGGAAGTTTCTGGGTTGCTGATAATTTTATGTTTCTTGACTGGAATATGTTTACCTGCCAAGAAGTTGTGAGTAGTTTAGTATAAAATTTTGCAATTTAAAATATCCTTCAATGCCTTTCATTGCAGTCAGGATGAAAATCAAAGTCCTTACAATACCTTAGAAGGTTTTGTGATCCGGGCTCTGCCTCCCTATTCACACCTCTTCCTGTCCATTGCTCAACTACTTTAATCTCCAAAAGGTGATAACAGTTTTAGGGTTATTATTTTTTAAGAGGACTTGTACTTTTGGAGATACATGATGAAATATTTACAGAAGAAATAATATGATATTTTGACTTTGCTTCAAAAGTATCTATAGTAGGCAGAAATAGAGCAGCCGAGGTACAGACAATGGTAAACAGCAGGCAAAAGATCCAACCATGCATTGTTGTTGTTAAGAGCCATCGATTCAGCTCCAACCCATAGTGACTATGCACACAGAATGCACCACCCTGTGCCATCCTCCCAATGGTTCTTATGCTTGAGCCCATCGACATAGCCACTACATCAGTCCATTTGGCAAAGGTCTTTCTCTCTGACCCTCCACTTTACCAAGCATGATACCCTTCTCCAGGGACTGACTTCTCCTGACCACATGTCCAAAGTATACAAGACTAAGCCTTGCCGTTCTGGGCTCTAAGGAGCATTCTGGCCTTATTTCTTCCAAGACAGACTGGTTTCTTCTTTTGGCAGTCCATGGTACTTTCAATATTCTTCTCCTGCAGCACAATGCTAATGCATCAGTTCTTCCTCAGTCTTCCTTACTGATGTCCTACTTCCACATGCATACGAGGCCATGGAAAACACCACGGCTTAGGTCAGGTACGCGTTAGTCCTCAATGTAGAGTACTTGATTTGCAATACTCTAAAGAGGCCATTTGCAGCAGATTTACCCAATGCAATGAGTGTTTTAATCTCTTGACTCCTGCTTCCATGAGCACGGATTGTGGATCCAAGCAAGACAACATCCTTGTCAACTTCAACCTTTTATCCATTTACTATTATGTTACTTATTGGTCCATCTGTGAAGAATTTGGTCTTCTTTACATTGCGCTGTAATCCACAGTGAAGTCTGCAGTTCTTGATCTATGTCAGTAAGTGCTTGAAGGCAGATAAAAATAATCCTACTACAGACAACATTGTACTTTGAGATCGATTATGAAATGTCCTTTTGGACAATGAATGCCACACTCTTCCTCTTGATTGTGTCATTCCCAGCACAGTAAATCATGATTTTCTTATTCAAAATAGCCAATACCTGTCCATTTCTAATGCTTAGGATCCTTATGCCTTTCATTCCAATTTTCCTAGATTCATACTTCCCACATTCCAAGTTCTGATGATTCGCAGATTTTTGCAGCTATCTTCTTACCTTGAGACTCCTCTTCAGACTCAAAAGACACATGCAATGATGCCAAATGCAGGAAGATCACAGGCCAGTGGGTGGAAAGTCTTGTGGATCCAGTGGCAGTGGAAGCATCTCAGCGCTGGCAGGGGTCTCCACATGGGTCCTCCAGTTCTGGGGCTCTAGAGTCACTCCATGTGTCTTGTAAGCAGGAATGTCTCACAGAGAGTTGAAGCAGAGAGTGTCTCTGTCCTGCCTCCAGTGAGCTCTTTATCTCCATAGCGCCTCCAAATGAAGTCATCAAGCAGTGACCTGATCAACAGGCTAAACTCCATCCCTTCACTCTATAGTCTCAAGTTGGCATCAGATTATGTAACTACCACAATGTCACTTTGTATGCCTAACCAAAGTTAGGGCATTTTTAATTGCCTCCTAAGCATATAAAAGTTAGACAATGAATAAGAAAGACCAAAGAAGAATTGATGCATTTGTATAATAGTGTTGGCCCCCCAAAAAGCACATGTCATGGACTTGTAGTTGTTATTGTTGCTAAGTGCCATCAAGTCTACTCTGGCTCACAATGATCCCATATAGAGGTGAAGGAAACTTCCTTTTCTCCCACCATCCTCACAATCATTGCTATGTTGAGCCACTGTGTCAATCCATCTCATGGATGGCCTTCCTCTGCTTGACCACACGGGAGGTGCTCCTTCCTGCAAACCCACCCAAAGTACATACAACAAAGTTGCTTAGCCTCTCTTCTAAGTCACGTTCTGCCTGTACTTCTTCCCAGAAACATTCCTGAGTCCTTCAGGTAGTCCGTGCATAGTTACCATTCTTCACCAACGCTGTCTCGCAAAGGGATCACGTCTTCTTCGATTTTCCTTGTGCATTTCTGAGTGTTCCCAAGCATTTGAGGCAATTGAACATATCAAGCCTGGAATCAGGCAAGCCGTAGTCTTGAGAGGGACAGTTTTGCTTTTTAACCTTTAAAATAAGTCTTCTGCAGCTGCTCTGATTGACATCGATTGTGGTTCCAAAGAAAATGAAATCCTTGATAGCCTCTAATTTTTCATGGCATAACTCATTGAACGAGTTGTGAGGATCTTTGTTTACTTCGTGGTGAGGTATAATTCATACAGAAGGCGATAGTGAGTTTTCAAGTCCCCTTCACTTTCATCAAGTGACGTTCTGTCATCGATGTATTACAGGTTGTTAATGACCCTTCCTGCAATCCTGATGCCATATTCTTTCTTATATAGCCAAGCTTCTTGAGTTATTTGCTCAATATACAG
Source organism: Echinops telfairi (assembly GCF_000313985.2). Lineage (NCBI taxonomy): Eukaryota > Metazoa > Chordata > Mammalia > Afrosoricida > Tenrecidae > Echinops > Echinops telfairi. The sequence goes on from NW_022103918.1 coordinate 16,975,869, forward strand.
ATTGAATACCGTATATGCTCGAGTACGAGCTGACCAGAATATCAGCTGAGGCACCTAATTTTACCACAAAAACCGCATTAAAAAAGTGCTGAAAAAACAGCTTATACTCGAGTATACACGGTAAGGTGAATGAATACAACCCCGATGCACACCTTTTAGAATTTTAAACACAGAAATGTCTTGGTCTAGTAAAAGAAAACCATCTCTTCGTCTGTGTTTAGGTTCCACATGAGCACAATGAAATTTTCTGAAGTTCTCATTTTATATAATCAATAAAACATGGGTAAATGTCTTTCTGACATTCTGTGCTTTCAGCCAAGATCCATCCGACATGAGCAATGATATTTCTTATTCCACATCCTCTTCTGATTTTCTGCCTGATCTCTGTGGGTGTACTGCAGCAACAGTTCTTAAATTATCTTCAGCAAAATTTTACTTGTATATGATGTGAATAATATTGTTCAGGAATTTCATATCCTGTTGAGCCACCTTTTTTGGTGTAAAGATAAACACAGGCTGTTGTCCAGGTAGCTGTCTTTCAAATACCTTGGCTTACAATGAGTGAGCAACTTCAGGGCTGTCTTTGTTGGTTGTAAAATGTTAAGTGATATTCAGTAACTTCCTGGGGCCTTGATTTTTGGAAATTTCTTCAGTGAGTTTCTGAGAATAACTTTTTATAGGAGTAGAAAGCTCTGTCTTTCTCCCATGGTAGAACTGCTGACTTTCCAGTTAGCAGCCCAATGCGTAACCACTACACCACCAGGGCTCCTTATACCTGTACAGTAGATATAATAAAACCAAGAGTATAAGAATAGCAAAATATACCAAAATAAATAGAAAGTGCTGAGGTTGAGCATTTACTATTTTTATTTTCAATTTAGGTTTATATCATTTAAAGTTTTACAATGTCTCCATTTAACAATTTGCTTACTGAATTCCTGACCATTCACTAATTAGGCTTCGTGAGCTAGTACCAGTTGATTCCAGCAACACCAGTAGATTAATCAGATTGACGATAGATGATCATTTTGAATTTCAGTGATAAGGAAGGAAGGATTTTTAATATTAATTTTTGACTTTACCATTTTCCATAATACAAAGTTGTTTGGTGTTTTAAAAATGGATAGCCCACTGAATGATTTGTGTGAAAATTATTAATGGTGAGCAAAATTTGCTATGTACGTTTTCACCAAAGTAACCCCCCAAGAAGAATGAAAGAAACAATAGGCACTCCCCCCGAACTTTGATAGAAACTCTTCTGATTTTTTGCATTTTAAATACTCCATAAAATCTACAGAACAAAATAAAACAAACAAAAACGTTAAAAAAAACAAAACCACAAAACCAAAAGAATCAGAGTTGCTGTGTAATCGTACAGGGGAGTGACATTCAGGAACTCCTGTGTGATTTTCAGTGTGTATTTGATCAGGCCCAATAATGTTTTAGAAAAGTCTAAGTGGTCTATAAAAATATTTATCATATTCATCTAAGTATTTTGTTTTCTGTGCCATCTGGTAACACCGTGTGTATAATTTAATGCACCAGGCTGTTTACGTAACCGAGCAATGAGAATGATTTTATTCAGAGTGTAGCAGCTCACAATTGAGCTGAAGGTCAATTCCCTACCATCTTAACAAGACCTGCAATACGATTTCCAGTGTCCAGTCCAAAGGGAAGATGTCCAATCCCTAGTTCAAAAAATTATCAAGAATTTCAAGGCAAAAATGGTAAGGCATTAAACAAAATCCTCTGAGAGTGAAGCCCTGTGTGATACTTGGGCAGGTAATGATGGGGCAGCTACGCTAAGAGGACCCGGGGAAGTAGGTCCAAATCAAATCACCAGTCTTGATGACATCTTACGTTATTAAAGAAATTGAGGAATTTACCAAATGAGGTTTTCTCGGTCAAGAAAAGTAAAAATTGCATTTGGACATAATTTCCCTTGAGAAATCATAATATCCCATCATTTTCTAGTGGACCGTTCTATTCCTTGGCTCATTTCTTCATATGTGAGCTGGACTAGAGAGATACAGCAAGTTTTTTCGGGCCCCACTGTGGTTTGCCAAAAAAAGAAATGAGGGAAAAATCATGCCTTTTGGCATGTTTTATTTTTGGTCACGTTTTTGTGCGTGAGACAGCCAGCTTTTGTCGTTGTTTTTAAATAATTTAATGTGCTCTTCGCGCATCTTGGATCAACGCTGAACATTGTGGCCTTGCCCATTAGAAAGGAAGGTCAAAGCAGCTTCTTGCTTCTCAGTCTGTTTCATATACTCGATTTCACTTCCCATTTGCTCAGGAACCCCTTTCCTTCCCCGTTATGTGGCTTGTGGGATAGGGAAGTGATAGCCTTTAGTGTCGCTAAGAGACTGCGCATCCCATTTATCCTCTAGAAAATAGCATTTCCTGATAATACTGCCATTGGTGCCCTGCTTGCATTATGGAAATGAAAATATTGCAACAGACTGATTCGTGTCCCCCAAAATTATATGTGGCAAATCCTAAATCCAGACACATGGTGATGCAATCCCATTTAGGAATAAGGTTTTCTTTATTATAATAATCAGGCCAGTCATGGTAGGGTGTCTTGTGTGGGAAGCAGGGAACTGGAAGAGAGTGAATATGGATGAATCCTTTATTCTCATAGATTAAGAAGCCTGGTAGGCTGGGTTTTTGGGGTGGAGGGAGGCCTTCACTCTTGTGAGTTGGAAGTGAGTCCCAATCACATAATTAATATTGTTCCCCAGTATATCCTCAATTACCTGTAATCAAGGGGGCTTGCATGCCCCTAGAGTGTATATAAGCCTTGGTTAGATATATATTCTCGCTCTCTCTCTGCACGGACCTGGCTTCTGAAGTCATGAATGCAAAGGTGAGCCCTTGAATGCTTTATCTTGTCTGATATCTCTTTAATTTTACCCCTCAATTAGGCAATTGCCCCTTGCACCCATTTGATGTGGGGCTGGTACCCGACAGTCCTACAACTAACCACTTGTAAAATGTAAGAGAAGCTGATCAGGCACAGGGATGCTGAGAGGACCACAAACATTCTTCCCCAGAACAGACAGTTTTCCCCTAGAGCTGGACCCAGAACCCACACTTCTAGCCATCTAAATGGCAAGAAAATCAATTTCTGCCATTTCTGTTACAGCAGCACTGGTGAACTAAGTCACACTTGCTAACTTTTTCCTTTTATCCTTGGCCCCAAATCCAGGTAACATCTACTAAGAAGTGCTATTAAGAATATGGAAGTGATGGTGAATCCATGATACAGTCCCTATCCCATCTCCTTCTCTGTGCCCATTATACACTTGACTAATCAACTCATCTACATTGTTCAGATGCAACCTTAGAGTTCTTTTCAACACAGGCCTCCCTGTGGCCACTCTCTGTTGATAGGCTGACCTGTGAATTGAAACTCCTCGCCATCTCTCAGAGGGTTAGGGATGATAGCTCAAAACATAATAATAATGCCTTCCATTTAAAAATGTTCACATTATGAAACGCTTTTTAGAGAGGTCTTCCATGCTAGCATTAGACGTTGACACTACTATTTTAGAAAAGATAGTCCCAATATGTTTTTAAGCAAGAGAAGAAGCTTTGTACCCTTTATACTTTTGAATAACTTATTAGGTTGCCCTGAGAATTTTCAGCCTGGCAAATATGTTACTAAATAAGTACAAATTACCAGACAGGAGCTAAATTGCCATATTAGAGCATTTCTACGAATAAAATCTTTAGAAAAGGTGAAAAATGCATGGAAAATACCATTAAAAGCTATTTCCAAAGAAATACAATAATTTTGGCACAAATAAGTATCTTGATGACCAATTTAGTTGTAGCTATTATTTATGATTGCTTAACCTAGTCCTGAGTACTCTTATCTATTCAAAATAGAAAATTACTTGCTAATGGATAAAGGAGGATTCCGTTTAGGCTGTGTTTCCTAGTAGAAGGAGAGTTTTGATACTTTCTGGAAATTTCCAGAAAAAATTTCCCCAACAATTCACATTTTTTCTTGGATCTAATTGCTTTATTTTTTTCAAATGGCTTGGACTGGAAATAGATACAGAGAACTGGTCCTTCCACGGCAACATCACCACTAGATTGGTTTCCATTTTCCTAAAGTGGAAGTACCTACAAGGGTAGCTGTGAAGATAAAACGAGCTAAGTCAAGACCTTCTACCAGTGTCTAACACAAAAGAAAAGTGCTCAAAGTTAAGGAAGCCATTTGCCTTTGAATGGATCCAAACTCATTTGCCTTTGAATGGATCCACAATGGTGGCCTCATTGTGTCAAAGTAGAGCTGTGTTGCATAAAGTTTTCAGTATCTGATTTTGGTGGAGAAGCAAGGATTGCCAGACCTTTCTTCTAGGGCTCTTTAGGTAGACTTAAACCGCCAAACTTCTGGTTAGGAGTCAACCACTTAACTAGTTGTGCCACTCAGTTGCCAGTGAAAATTAGCTACGACAAACTCTTATGATGATGGTGATGACTGTTCTTTTTTCAGTTTCTTTTCTCTGAGTAATGTTCTTGCCACTGCTCTCTCTCATTAGAAGCCTGGCGGTGTAGTGGATTATGCACCGGGCTGCAGATGGCAAGGGGAGCAGTTGGAGCCCCCCCAGTTGTTTGGTTGGAGAAAGATGAGGCTTTCTGTTTCTTAAAGATTTACAGTCTTAGAAATTCAAAAGGATAGCTCTAATACTCTGTCCTATGGAGTCACCATAAATCAGAATTCACTCAGTGGTTGTGGGTTTGCTTGGTTGGTGGATCAACCCCTCTCTGATAAGGAACTCTGAGGTTTCTGCTTCCCAATTCTTGAAACTGTTTCTTTATCTTAGGGAAGCTGAGCTGTTAGCCTAACCTGCACTTACTGTGGTCACCGCAGTCTATTTTACTCATCATTGGCTCATTGCAATTGTGTGGTTAACCTTTTTAATTTCTTGTTCCAGAGGAAGCCACCACTGTCAATGGTTATCTGTCTGCTTTGCCATTTCTAACTTTTAAAATCAGAAATGGTTTAAATTGCTTCTCATAGAAATGTCAACATTTTTTCTTTAAAATACATTTAACTTTTAACATCACATAACATAATTTTTTAAAGATTGCTTCATAGAATGTTTGCTAGTTCCCCCCATATATTATCTCCAACACCTATTCAACCTGTTTAAAATTTTTAATAAAAATTAGTTTTCTTTATGAAGTTGAATGTGTAGTAAGGAGTATGTAAAAGCATAGGAAGAAGTCAAAAAGATATTTTTTCATGGATACCCTTTTCCTAATATTTTCAAGAAAGTCTTATATTTCTTTCTTTTAAAGTTTCAAGCCTCAAGCTTAAGCACCTTCGCTCCATCTGTTGAAACTTAAGGTAAGAGATAGTGGACTGGTATCTTTCTAGTGGAACCCTGGGAAAATAGGAATGCTATAGGTATCAAAAAAGGGAGACATAATTTTGACTCCTCTAGTGGGGACTAGATGATTCCAGCCAAACATCCTTCTGAGCATATGTAGAAAACCACCCGTGAAAGTACCAGTTTTCTGTATTTATTTCCAGAACAATCCAGTTAAAAAAAACAGGTCAAGGAAAAAATGTGAATTGTTGAGGAATTTTTTTCTGGAACTTTCCAGCAAGTATCAAAACCAGTATCTTGTTAAAAACAAAAATATTTTCTTCATAATGTCAGATTGCTAACAACAGAGAAGTATCAGAGCAGGAGAAAATAAGTGGTGAGCCCAGAATCTGAGTCCTCTCTGGATAGGGCAAACCGTTAACACGCTTGTCTGCTACCTGAAAGTGCACCAAGAGGACCTCGCAAGGTGTAATGGTGACCTAGTTCCCCAAAACCAGTCCTCGAAAGCCATGCTGAGCACAGTTCCACTCACACACGGGGTCACCCTGAGTTGGGTTGGCACTAGGGCAACTGGTTAGCCACAGGGACAGTTGAATGATTAAAAGAGACAGTGAGAGGTTGAACAGGGTGTTGACAGTCCCCAGGGACCTGTGGGAAACAAAAAAGTTGGAGCTTAGTATCCACCAAGGGTGAGTGCCTGCCGTGGGAAAAGAGCCTATGCGTAGGGATAAATAAGGTCCCGAAAAGCTGCAGCCTAGAAATAAGGAACAACTGAACACGATAGATCCGTCCTTTGACTCTAGCCCAGCTCCCAGAGATCTTGGAAAGCCCCGTTATAGTGGAAGAGTCACTCTTTCTAACATTCAGAAATAGGAAGTTTATCACCAGCATTTCAGCCCTAACGGAAATAGTAAAGGATGATCTTCAAATAGAACGAAGGTGCTTCCTGAAGAGAGTCTAGTGATGGAGGAAAAATAAAACACAGTTTAAATGGCAAACATGGTCAGAGTTGATAAAATTCGTTGCAAATGGCCTGCTTACAAATCTCTAGAGACAGAAACTAGGCGAGTGGTTGCTAGAGACAGGGGACGTGGGGCAGGGGGAGTGCCTGCTACTGAGCAGAGTGATGGAGATGTTCCTACCTTAGACCGTGATGGCGGTTATACAGCTGTGCGGATACACTAACCACGAATTGCACAATGTAGAAGGCTAAATGCGATGGGAGGTGAACTGCTGTTGTTTGGATTGCGTGCTGTCGAGTCAGCTCCAACTCACCGCGACCGTGTGCACAACGAAACGGACACCAGCGCTGTGCTGCGCCAGCCGCACACTTGTTGCCGTGAGTGAGCTCCTTGCGGCAGCCACTGTGTCGGTCCATCGGGTCAAAGGCCTTCCTTTTCTTCACTGACCCTCAGTTTAACTAAGCACGATGTCCTTTTCCAGGGACTGTCTCTGCTGATAACACGTCCAAAGTCCGTGGAACAAAGATGCCACGTGCTTGCCTCGAAGGAGCATCCTAGCTGTCTTTCAACAGAGATCTCTTGCGTTGCTTCCAATAGTCTTCGCAACACGATAGTTCGGATGCATCAATTGCCTTCTATCTTCCCCTTATGCAATGTCCAACTTTCACAGGCATAAGAGGCCATTGAAAATACCATGGCTTGAGTCAGGCATATTTAAGTCCTCAAAGTACCCTCCTTGCTTTTCAGCATTTTAAAATAGGCTTATGCAGCTGATCTACCCAGTGCAATGTGCCCTTTGATCCCTTGACTGCAGTTACCATAAGTGTTGGTTGTGGGTCCAAGCAAAATTAAATCCTTGGCCCTTTCGATCTTTCTCCATCACAATGCAGTTGTGAGGATTTGGATTATTTTTCCATGGAGTTGTAATCTACAGTGAAGGCTGCCATCCTTGATCTTCATCAGCAAGTGCTTCATGTCCTCCTCATTTTCAGCAAGCAAGTTGTGTCATCTGCACATTGCAGGTTGGGAAGAATCCTTTCACGATCCTGACGCTGCGTTCTTTTTCATATAATCCCAGTGCTGTGATTATTTACTTAGCATACAATTGAATAAATATGGGGAGAGGATACAACCCCGACACACACCTTTCCCGATTCTAAACCACGCAGCATCCCCTTGTTCTGTTCACACAGCTGCCTCTTGACCCATGCGCACGCTCTGCATGAGCACCATGAGATGCTTTCGAGTGCCCGTTCTTCTCGAGACTGTCCACAGTTGGATATGATCCCCAGGGTTAAATGCCTTTCAATCGTCATTGAAACACAAGTTCACATCTTTCTGGTATTCTCTGCTTCCAGCCAAGGTGCGTCTCACATCTGCAA
>NW_022103918.1:16983660-16985865 GCF_000313985.2 Echinops telfairi
CCAAGGTGCGTCTCACATCTGCAAATGCCCATTTTCCTACGTCCTCTTGTGAATCCAGCCTGCCCTTCTGGCAGCTGCATGTCAGTGTACTGCTGCAGCCTCTGTTGTGTGATCTTACATGTGACATCAAGAATATTGTTCTATAATTTGAGTTTTCTGTCACTTTTCTCTGGAACGGGTACACATGTGAATATCTTCCAATCAGTTGGCCAAGTAGCTGTCTCCCAAATTTCCTGGCATTGATGAATACTTCCAGTACTTATTCAGCTTGGTAGTCCATCAATTCCTAGAGCCTTCTTTTTGGCTAATTCTTTCAGTGCCGCTTGATCTTCTTCCTTCAGCACCACTGGTTCTTGCTCATATGCTATCTCTTGAAATGGCTGAATGTTGACTATTTCTTTGTGCTACAGTGACTCTCTGTATTCTTTTCATCTTCTTTGGATACTTCCTGCGTCATTCAATATTTTGCTAATAGAATCTTTCAATATTGCAACTCAAAGCTTGAGTTTTTCTCTAGTTTTTTCAATGTAAGATATGCAGAGCATGTTCTTTCTTTTTGGTTTCTAACTGGTGTTTGCACATTTCATAACAATATTTTACTTTGGTTTTTTTTTGTGAGCTCCCTTTGAAATTTTCTGTTCAGCTCTTTACTTCATCATTACTTAAAATTTTTCTTTTATTATTTCAAAATTTTCTTTTCCTCATTTCTTCCATTTACTTTAGCTTCTCTATGATCTAGAGCAAATTTCAGAGTCTATCCTGGCATCCACCTTTATCTTTTCTTTCTTACTTAATGACCTTTTGCTTTCTTTATGTGTGATGTTCTTGATGTCATCCCACACACAATGGGTCTTGTGTTATTACAGGATTTAATGCATCAAATCTGTTCTTGAGATGTTCTTGAAATTCAGGTGGGGTAGACTCAACTTAATTTGGCTCTCATGGACTTGTTTTAATGTTCTTTAGCTTCATCCTGAACTTACATATGAATAATTAACGGTTTGTTCCACATTTAGGCCCTGGCCTGGTTTAGCTGCTGATATTGAGCTTCTCCATCGTCTGCTCCCACAGACGTAGTCATTTGATATTTGTGTATTGCATATGGAGGAGCCCCCGTGTGTTGTTTAAAAAGGGTATTTTCAATGAAGAAGTTGTTAGTTTTGCAAAAATCTATCTGTGGTCTCCAGGTTCGTTTTTTGTCACCAAGACTATATTTCCAGCTATTGTTCCCTCCGCAGTATCTAATTCCTGCATTCCAATTGCCAATAATTATCAATGCATCTTGAGTGCATGTTTGATCAATTCCAGGTTGGAGACATTGGAAGAGTTCTTCAATTTCTTTATCTTTAGATTTAGTGGTTGGTGTATAAATTTGAATAATAATTGTATTGACTAGATTGCCTTGTTTGTGGATAGACATGATCCTATCACAGACAGGTTGTACTTCAAGATAGATCTTGACATGTCCTTTTTGCTGATGAATGAGGTGCCATTCCTTTGAATCTGTCATTCCCAGCATAGTAAGCCTTATGATTTTGTGATCTAAACTGGCCAATAGCAGTCCACTTCAGGTCACTAATGCTTAGGATCTTGGTCTTAATGTGTTCCATTTCATTTTTGACGACTTCCAATTTTCCTAGATTCATACTTCATGCATTCCAAATGCTGACTGCTAACTGATGTTTGCAGCTGTATCATCTCATTCTGAGGGAGGCCCCATCAGCAAATGACGGTCCAGAAGGCTTTTCTCCTGTGGGCTTGACGCCATCTGCCTCATCAGGGTCTACTTTGCTTTGAGAAGGCAGCTCTTCCTCAGCCATGCTTTGAGTGCCTTCCGACCCGAGGGGCACATTTCGGGGACTGTCTCTGACAATGTCCTTCTTCTAGTCACTAGGTTGCACGTAACAGACAATGTCGCAGCGCTATCCTTAAGGTTTTCAATAGCTAATTCCTCTGAAGCGGACAGCCCATTCTTTCTTCGTAGTCTGCTCTTGGTCCGGAAGCTCTGCTGAATCCTGTTCACCAGGGTGACCCGGCAGGTCTTTGAAATGCCAGTGACATAGCCCTCAGCACCACAGCAACACACAAGCCACCGCCGCATGAAAAACTGCCTGACATGTGACACGGTGTGTGAATTCGACTTTAATAAAGACTTCTTTTAAAAGAAGAGAACATTGCCATAAGACAATAATATCTTATGGGCTT
>NW_022103918.1:16986285-16989600 GCF_000313985.2 Echinops telfairi
AACACAGAAAATATACAAATGCCCAGAGAGAATGAACATATAAAAGCTAAATAATGTGTATGGCTGTATTTTTGTATGAGATTACTATTATAAAGGGTAAAGAATAAGTATTCATACTAAAAGCACTATTCTCTGATGACTATCAGAAGTGGGAAGGGGAAGGAGGGCAGATTACTAACTAGAGGTTAGACGCATATTAACCTGGGTGAAGAGAAAGGCCAAAAAATTCTACAAATAATAATAATACCACTGACTTAGAGTAAGACAGCTGTAACTAAGCAATTTATTTATTTTTGCTTTATACATGCTCAAGTGTTATAACCTACTTACTAGTCTTTAAGAGGATCTTCGCACTGCACTTAAACTCCTAAAAGCAGTACTGGAACCGTCATGTTGCCCTTAGAGCTTAGGCAGACGGTGGGCACACAGTAACAAATTTGAGAATTTTTAATTAATGAAATGGATCAATGTGTAAGTGTCTGAAGCTGAGTCATAAGGTATTGCTACGGAGATTCTAGTTCACAACTTTATTCCAAACAAATGATGCTTAAACATGTCTCTACTATTGGTGGCTGCCTACAGAGCAGTTTTCTCAAGATTGTGTGTACTCTTGAGACAGGACAAGGGAGTGAAGGTGGAGATTTAGACAGCTTAAGTGCAGAGTCCATGACAACGTCTTGTGACCCCATGTCCCAGAATCCCTTGCTACCATTGTGGAAGTTCTTAGGAATCTGGTCCTCCATGGGAACTTTTGAAAATGCTTTGTATGCAAATTGGGGCAAGAAATAAGATAGCTAGCAATCTTGGCTAGCAAGATTTATAGATAGGAGTCTGTAAGTAAAATTCTTTTGTGATGTCCTATGTCTTCCAAAAGTAAATTTTTCTCTTAGTAAGACAAGAACCTGAATTCTGGTGACACTCTTTCCTTAGAATTAGGTGCCTTAAAAAAAAAAAAAGAAAGAAGGAAAGAAAAGAAAAGGATTTTTTTGGTCATCGAAAAAAAAATGATTTGAAGGTCAGGCCAAATTTTAAACAAAACTCAAGTGCACATCTTCTCAAGTCATTGAACCTTTTCAATGAGTTTTTGTGAATGCTGCACCACATAAAACAACCACTTTTAAATGGACCAAGCATTTTTAGGAAGACTTTAAAGATGAACCAAGCAGGAGACCATGAAATGCAATGAATGAAGAAGCTGTGGGTGAGGTCCAGAAAGGGGTGGAAGAAGACTGTAGAATTATGTTACTGTTGAAATCGGACTTGCACACAGTCCAGCACATTCCCTTTTATGCAAGCATCTCGACTTCAGCAAGCTTTCGGCTCCATAGGTACCAACAGCATTCTGCAAAGATCCACTAACCCAAAGACTTCATCTTTCCATCAGCCTTCTTCTCAGCAAGATCAAAGGTAATAAAGATGATTTTATGGAAAGAACATAACCCAGGGAGAACATTGGATTTACCATTATGATCTACAGAGCAAGGACCAATACAAACAGTAGCTTACAATGTGATCTATTGGACTAGATCAATTCAAACCAAATAAAGCTTTCAAAAGGCCTATGGGGAATGGTTTTTGGCATTCCAAAGGAGTAGATCTCAAAGGACACACAGCAACTGTAGGAAATTAATAAGAAAATTGAAAACTGTATTGATTTTTAAAAGGTCAGGAAAGTTGTAACACAGAATCCCCCCCCCCCCCCCCATCATGACAATGTTTCTGCGCATTCTTCAAGGGCGTTGAGGATTACCAGAATCTCATTGAGAAACCTTACCCCAACCACCGTCCACCCTGATTGGACTGCTTCGGACTGCTTTTTGTTTCCTAGCCTCAAAGACCATTTCACGGAAACATGATCAGAGTCCCCTGAGGAGGGCCCACACTGCCAGTTTGACAAGGTGTAGATTGAAGCACGCAGAGTTCTTCCCGAAGGAGACAGAAACACAGCTCTCAGGAGTGTGCAGACAGACAGAGTGTGCAGACACAGAGAAAGAGCTGCTTCACATTGCCATAGCTTTGTTCAATAAAGGTTCCTAGGTTTTAGAGCAACACGTCTGACTAACTCACACAGACATAGATGAATAGAGGAAACAATTTCTAGAAGCTGAATGTTCAGGATTTCTTGGAGGCGAGGGGTAAAGTTTTCTATTAGAATTTTCATTACCAGTATTTTTTCAAAGCTTAACAAAATACAGATTGAGTCATTTCAGAACTGGGTCAAGTTCTGAGTGAAATTGAGTAAATTCACATTTTGCAGGCTGTGACCATTATGATGAGAGGTAAAATGTATCCTCTACATTGAGGGACACTCATCCTGATTTCCTCCCCACTTAGAATCATTTCAACCTGCTGTACTTTGAGATGGGATCTCACAGGCCAGTGCTCACCCTACAGATTGGCTCAACTAATATGCCTGAAAACCTCCTAAAGACGAGAGTTAGGAGGAAATCTCCCAAAGAAGAAATGGTCACCAAGTCTCTTTGTTATGTTTCATGTACCCTGGGCTTTTCTTTCATCTAGCATCAGCCAACAGCTATCACACGAGATCATTTCTTCTTACTTTCCAAGTGAGAAAGAAAAGCAATTTCTAATATGGAAAAAATGCTCCGTTTTTCTAAATATTATCAAATGGCTATCTTTTTACATAACAACACTGCTTTCATAGCAAAATTAACTTAGCCCCTTTGAAATTCAAATGACCAAGCTGTCTACTTAGCTTCGTGTTGAGGGATTTTACTGAACTTATTAGAGGTTTCACAGTATCTAAATCACATCTCAGAAAATGTTCGGTCTGCCCCCCAGGCTTGACAACAATGAAGTCCAGGCCTGGTTGGGTCAGAGAGGGGGGAGTCAGCATCCAGAGTTCATAGGAGGAAATGCAAATGGACCAGCCACTGTGAGAAGCAGAAAATCAAAGAGGTGGGATGAAAGGAGGCTTGGAGCAAAAGGAGTCAGCCAGATGTCTGTGCAAACAAAACGGAGCAGAGGGGTGTCCAGAACACACGCTAGGGCCAGCCTCACCTGCATGGGCCTGTGGCTCACCATCTATTATTAGCCTGCCAGCTCTGTGCAGAGAACCCCTAGCCCTAGGCCATCCCAAGACACTCAGCAGCTTCTGCTAAGAAGTGAAACATGGCTCAGAAATGGATAAGGGGATCATTCTACATAGGTGAGTCTATACCAGCTCAGAAATGGATAAGGGGATCATTCTACATAGGTAAGTGTAGACCAGCTCAGAAATGGATAAGGGGATCGTTCTACATAGGCAAGTCTATACCAGCTCAGAAATGGATAAGGGGATCGTTCTACATAGGC
>NW_022103918.1:16989700-17012252 GCF_000313985.2 Echinops telfairi
ACATAGGTGAGTCTATACCAGCAACAGGACTCGTAGAGCGAGATTTTGCTCAGTTGCTGAATCTGATTCAGTTGGTTGATCTCTAAAGTAAAATTAAACAGGATGTCTACCATTATCATCCCTGAGAAGGGAGGAAGAAAGCAACATCAGCATGATTACATCAATGGCCAAGTCATTTTGGCTAGTGATGAAAGAGGACCCCTGGTGCTGCAGGGGTTAAGCACTTGGCATTTCGTAGTACGAGTCCACCACTGCTATGTGAGAGAAAGACATGACCATCTGCTACCGTAATGATTACAGCTTTGTCTGGGAACCCTAGGTAGGGACCCTGGTGGCCTGATGGTTATGCATCAGGTGCCTAACCACAAGGTTGATAGTTCCAAACCCCCAGTCGCTCTGTGGGGAAAAATGAGCCTTTCTTCTCCCACAACAGTGAGTCTGGATTTGGAACCGCCCCCATGGGGCCATCCTTCTGTGTTCTATAAGGGTCACTGTGAGACAGAACTGACTAAAATGGGCTTGGCTTTTGTTTCTTAGTGACAAGATGTGGGGTTAGGAAAACATGAGTTAATTAGAAGCCCTAGTGGAGCTATGAGGTAAGTTTTGGGCTGTTAACCTGCAAAGTTAGGGTTTCAAACCCACCAGACGCCCTTTCAGAGAGAGATGAGGCTGTCTGCTCAGGTAAAGATTTCAGCCTTTAGTAGCTATGAGATGGAATCAACTCAATGGCAGTGTGAGTTTCAGTTTTTGTTGTTGTTGGTTTGTTTAATTAGATAAGAGCGATGTTCTCACCCTATGCTTACTTTAAAAACATATTTTCTTCTATATTAAAAAAAAACAAACTGAACTGCCATTGAATTAATTTCAATGCATAGTGATTCCCCATGTTAGTTGTAATGTAAAATGTGAATTAATTTGTGTTATTTTAAGTATTATCTTATGTAAATATATTAATATTGTACATTCCGAGAGACAATATTTAAATGGATCCCATCCAGAGGTCATATTCAAGACTTGTAAACGTGGACATTGATTAACACTTAACAATCATAACTATGCATTCCATTGGGCAAATACTCTGCAAGACTTCCTTAAAGTGCTAAAGACTGAAGCTATCACTTTGAGCCCTGAAGTGGACCTGATTGAAGCCGTGGTATTTTCATTGACCTCGTGTGTTCAGGAAAGCTGGGCAATGAAAAAGGAAGGAAGAGCGGATGCATTTAAATTAGGATGTCGGTGAAAAATATTCAAGGTCCCCTGGACCGGGAGAAGAACAACTAAGTGTATTGAGGAAGAAGTACAGTCAGAGCGCTCCTTCGAATCAGGGATGTGTTTCCCGCCTCCCTTTTTGTCCTTTTGCTCTTAAGATTTTTGTTTTTAACATGTCACATCTTGATTGTATATTTTCCAAAGTACCTTTCCAGGCCCATTTTCCAATCCTTCTGAAAGATTTTACTGGTCTTTCTTTCCAGTACAATCAAAGATGCTGGATATAATTTCATCCTCGTTCTCTTTGAGAAAGTAATATAATACAAATGGCTTTAATGGTGATACATTCTTACCTAATAAAGAAAAACCTTTGCAAATGCCATAAACCTAGTGTTGAAACATTTGCACCCATTTTTCACCAAACCAGCATTTTGTGGGTTTTAAAAAGGCAACAGTTAGGATTCATGGCTTGCTTATAAACACATGTCTTCAGCTTACATATTTTGGATATGTTATCAGGAAAGATCAGTTCCTGAAGAAGGACCTCGTGCCTGGTAAAATAACCGGCCAGCCCGAAGAAGAAGACCCCACGGATTGGCACAGTGGCTCACACATCACAATTGGGAAGCTGCCACAGGATCGTGCGGTGTTTTGCTCGGTTGTACATAGGGTCACGCTGAACCAGATCTGGCCTGATGGCACCTAACAACAACAACAACAACCAGAAAGGAGCCTGAGCTTTGGCTATGAGCTGACTTTGGAAATACCCAGAGAAGTACCACAGTAACTATTCACGGAAACATTATGGGAGGGTGCTTAAGAAGAGACCGTACGAGGACAGCTGAAGGGCATTTGGGATGGTGGCTATTTACCAATGCTTTATTGAAGCATTGCAATATTGTAACAACCTGCTTTATAGCATACACTGATGAATATATGGCCTTTGACCAGAAGTGTGAAAGTATAAGGCTTAAACTGGAGATCCCCTTGCAGAGGGGTCTCGGGGAGGAGATGAGCCAGTCAGGGTGCGAGGTAACAATGATGAAAAATACAACTTTCCTCTAGTTCCTAAATGTTTCCTCCCCACTCCCACTAACATGACTCGAAATTGACCTTGCAAGTCTGGCTAGACCAGAGGATGTACACTGGTACATACAGGAACTCAAAATCCAGGGAATCCAGGGCGGATGAGCCCTGCAGGACCAGTGGTGTGAGTGGCGATACTGGGAGGGTAGAGGGAGAGTGGGTAGGAAAGAGGGAACCGATTACAAGGAACTATATGTGACCTCCTCCCTGAGGGATGGACAACAGAAAAGTGGGAAGGAGATGCTGGACAGGGCAAGATATGACAAAATAACAATTTATAAACTATCAAGGGCTCATGAGGGAGGGGCGAGCGGGGAGGGAGGGGAAAAATGAGGACCTAATGCCGGGGGTTTAAGTGGAGAGGAAATGTTTTGAGAATGATGAGGGCAATGAATGTACAAATGCGCTTTACACAATTGATGTGTGTATGGATTGTGATAAGAGTTGTATGAGCCCCCAATAAAGTGATTTAAAAAAAAAAGAAAGTATAAGGCTTAAACATGCAGTTCTGGTGACAGACAGCTGGAATTTGAACTCAAGGCTCGCCGTGTGACCTTGGGTAGGTTTATACAACCTATAAAAAGCATGATGCCTAGCACACAGAATAAAGTCTGGCACATAGAATATATATGGCACAAAGTAAGTGCTCAATGAAATTAGACATTATTATATATTGAAAGTAGATATTAGACTTTACTTTGTGGAGGTTGCTCGTTTTCAGTTGTGTTCTGAGTGCTTTAAATCTGAGGGCTTGACCTTCCAGCTGTACTGCTGCTCTTCACAGTGTTTCAGTGGCTAGATGGTAAGACACAAACGGCCTTTCTTCTGCTTTAATCTTTCTTAGTTTGGGAGCCGTTCCTTGATGAAACCATTCCTTGTGGTGATCTCACTGGTAATCGAAATACTAGTGGTGTGGCTTCCAGCATCACAGCTACACTCAAGAAACCATAGTATGACCTACTGACAGAGAAGTGGCTCTATCCTTTAGCCTTTCACCACACTTAGTCAATCTCTATGAAAGCAAAACAAAAACCAAACCCACTGCCATCGAGTCTTCTGACTCACACTGACCCTGTGTAAGCTTCCTGTGCCTGTCAATCTGTGAGCTGTAAAACAAGCGCAGCAGGTGGTGATCTCAGGGTCCAAATGACCTGTTTCATTCCTATCTCTTCTTTTTAATTTTTAATTTGTTTCCTACCTCTTCTTTTTTATTGGTAGGGAGATACCACTTCGTGCTTCTGAGATGGCCAGCAGGGTGGTAACATTTATTACAATGGCTACACCAATCCCCACCTTAAAGTTCTCAATTTTTACTATCACAATTACCCTGTTAACAATTACCCACAACTGAATCATGTAAGTCTATCAGCATCTTCCCTCACCTTCTCTTACCCAGACCTATCAGGAAAAGAGGAACTATGCTCACTTTTCATGGTCCTACCCAGGTGTTCAGGAGGAGCTACAAAGACGATGGCTAGACTGGAGATCCCCTTGCAGAGGGGTCTCGGGGAGGAGATGAGCCAGTCACGGTGCGATGTAACAATGATGAGAAATACAACCTTCCTCTAGTTCCTAAAGGTTTCCTCCCCGCTCCCACTACCATGACTCGAATTCTATCTTGCAAGACTGGCTAGACCAGAGGAGGTACACTGGTACAGATAGGAACTGAAAATACAGGGAATCCAGGATGGATGAGCCCTATAGGACCAGTGGTATGAGTGGCAAAACAGGGAGGGTAAAGGGAAAATGGGTAGGAAAGAGGGAACCGATTACATGGAACTGTGTGTGACCTCCTCCCTGGGGGACAGACAACCAAAAAGTGGATGAAGGGAGACGTCGGACAGGGCAAGATATGACAAAATACCCATTTATAAACTATCGAGGGCTCATGCGGGAGGGGGGAGCAGGGAGGGAGGGGAAAAATGAGGACCTAATGTCGGGGGTTTAAATGGAGAGAAAATGTTTTGATAAACGATGTACAAATGCGCTTTACACAATTGATGTGTGTATGGATTGGGATAACAGTTGTATGAGCCCCTAATAAAATGTTAAAAAAAAAAAAAAGAAATAAAAACTAAAAAAAAAAGAAAAAGACTATGGCTAGAAGAGCCGTACATAGGAAATCACTGCACACAAAAAAACAGATGGAACTTCTATACATAGAAGTAAGACAATATAATACTGCAAAATTTAAAAGTTATAAAATTGCAGACAAAGTAATAAAAGGCATAGAGATTGAAACACAGAATCAAACAATTGGGAAACTCCCCACGGAAAAGCAGAATGTCTGTGACCTAAAATGCTTAGATGTAGACATAGGTGACATATCTACATTGTTATTCCACAATCCGTCCGTTCGTTGCACGGTGGTGGCGTGCAGTTTGTTATGATTCTGGAAGCTAGTCCACCCGTCTGTCAATTGCCAGCAGTGGTAGCCCTTCAACTGAGCATCCAGACTAAGGCAGATCAGGAAGAAAGACATGCAAAGTCCTAATTAAAAATTAGCCCTTAAAGCCTTTCGTATAAATGAAGTTATAGAACCAAAGATAATTGGAAAGAAAGGAGATTTAAAGGCATTTGGAAAATGATGTCTGGAAATTATTTAAAGCCAATATTAAGTCCAGAGACCCCAAACTCAGCAAACCTCAAACTATAAACACAAAGGTACATTGCCAAGAATCAAAAGAAAGTAGTACTACAAAAATGCTTGCAAAGGGGATAAGCAAAATGAAAAGCCCATTGCGTAAGAAGAAATAAAAATGTATTCTCCAAATTTCTCATTTGAAACGATGAAACACAGAAGACTAGAAATGATAACTTTAATGGAATGAAAGGAAAATAAAATCTCTCTATGTAGAGTTCTATATGTGGCAAAACTATTCTTTAAAATGAAGGTAAAAGGAAGGCATTTTCATAGAAACAAAATCTGAAATAGTTCGTTATCAGTAAATGTTCCTCAATTTTGAAGAGAACTACCTGGCCAAGCATTGGGAGACGTTCACATCTGTACCTTCCAATGAGAGGTGAACTAACATAATGCAAAAAATATCAAACAAGATCATTAATATCACCTGGAAGTATAATTTAGCTGAAATAACTTTTTAAAGTTCAGCAACAAGATGAGTGGATCTGCCAGACACTCAGTAAGATTCGGACGAGGATGTTGGGTGACGGATGTCACTGACATTAGACGGATCTTGGTTAGAAGTGGAGAATACTAGAAAGATGTTTACTTGGGTTTTATTCACCATGCAAATGCATTTTTACATGCGGGTCAGACAAAACCATGGATAACATTGAGAGAATGTGAATTTGGAAACACTTAATAGGGCTCGTGTGAAACGTGTACACAGACAGAGAATTGTTTGGAGCGAACAAAGGGGCACTGAATGGCGTACTAGCAGGAAAGGGCTGCATCCTTTTACTCCACGCATTCAGGCCGTATGTGGATCGTACAAATAGCCCAAGCAGCAGGACGGCACGAAGAAGAACAACTTACGTTACACAGGTCACACAGCTTTGATGCTGAAAATCAAGAGGATCGATGAAAGAAAACAAAAAGCCTAGCGACTGGACCAAGAAACTACATCTTGAAAAACGAAGATTGAAGTTGTCAAAGATTTAATTTCATTTGGATCCACAATCGGTGCTCATAGAAGCAGCAGTCAAGAAATCAACCAACGTATTGAATTAAGCAAATTTATTGTTAAAGACTTTGTTTACAAACTGTTCAGAAACAAATATGTCACTTTGAAGGCTAAGGTGTGCCTGATTTAAGCCTTGGTGTTTTTCAATCACTTCATATGTGATTTAAAACTGTACAATAAATAAGGAAGGCTGGGGGGAAAATGACGCTTTTGAATTATAGTGTTGGACAAAAAAATGGAATATACTATGGGCTGTCAGAAGAATAAATAAATCTTTCTTGGAGGAAATACAGCTAAAGTGTTCCTTAGACCTGAAGATGATACCGTTTCACACGTTTTAGACTTATTATCAGGAGGTACCAGTAGCTAAAGAGGGCCAACATGCTCAATAAAGTAGAGAGCAGAAAAAAGGAAGACGCCCGGTGAGATGGATTGACACAGTGGCTGTAGTCATGGGCTCCTGTGAACCATGAGTCTTGGGGACGGTACAGGACTAGGTAGTGTTTCTTTCCATCATGCACTGGGGAGCTCTGAGTTAAACCACTCGACAGCATCAGAGAACAACATTCCACAATCTGTCTGTCAGCTTGTATGTTGCCAGGATACGGGACGTTTGCCAACAATATTCCACCTGCCAGCAGATATGTTCACCCATGGTGGAATATTGCAGGTGAGCTTGCAGACCTAGAACAATTGTGAGGAAAGACTTGGAAATCTATGTATGAAAATTAGCCATGGAAAACTTTATGGAGAACAACAAAAGATTGTCTGGTATAGTGCTAGAGATGGAACAGGACGAGACAAATTTTGTTCTCATTTACTAAGAGCTGGCTTGATGGCAACTAGCAACAATATGCCTGGGCAGTATGATATTACTTGAAAGTGGGTTTTGATAAATTAAAATTATATAATGTAATCCTAAGAGCGCCCCCACCCTCCTTCCCCCACCTCCAAAATAAACCACTGCCAATGGAACAATTCCGACTTATGGCAATATTCAAGGCAGCTAGAACTGCCCAATGAGTTTTCCTAGATTGTAATTTTTATGGAACCCGATTGCCACGTCTTTCTTCCTTAGAGCAGCTGATGGGTTCAAATCACTAACTTTTTTTTTAACAGTGAGCAATCAATTGCAATACTATTTTCTCAGTCACTGATCTTGCAAATTGAAAGAACAAAACAAGCAAATAAAAAGGATATAGGAAATGGCAACAATACAATCAACCAAGTTGAGTTAATTAATAATTATAAAGCAGCTCACTCATTCTTTTCAAATGCACATAGAACCAACCATATGAAGGACATGAAATAAGCTCTTATTAAATATAAATAGACTGAAGTCTTACAGAGCATGTTCTCTATGGTATACACGTGCACATAGAGTTGATAGAACTGTCATATATTACTGATGGGAGTGCCCAAAACTATAAACACTGGGAAATAGTTTGACAGTTTCTGACAAAGGTAAATATTGCTATGTGCCACGGAGTTGATGCTAACGTAAAGTGATTCCATGTAGAGCCAAATGAAACATTGCACCATCCTCACAATTGTTGTTATGTTATTTCATATTGCAGCCACAATGTCACTCTAGCTCCGTGAAGGGCTTCCTCTTTTGAGCTAACCCTCTATTTTACCAAGCATGATGCACTTCTGCAGGGACTAGGCCCTCCTGATACATGTTCAAAGTATGCGAGACAAAGTCTTGCCATTCTCACTTCTTTTTTTTTTAAATCATTTTATTGGGGGCTCTTATCGCAATACATGCATGCATCCATTGTGTCAAGCACATTTGTACACTTGTTGCCATCATCATTTTCAAAACATTTTCTTTCCACTTGAGCCTTTGGGATCACTTCTCACTTCTTCTTCTTCTTTTTTTTTAAACTTCTCACTTTTAAGGAGCATTCTAGTTGTACTTCTTTCAATACAGACTTGTTTTGCTTGGCAGGCCGCAGCACTTTCAATATTCTTTGCCAAGACCATAATTCAAACACATCCATTTTCTCTGGTCTTTCTGATGCCCTGTCCAGCTTTCACACACGTACGAAGCCCTTGAGAATGCCATGAACCCACCTTAGTCCTCACTTGAAAGAGGTTTTGTGCCTGGGATGTTCCAATTGCAATGCATGGATTGCTTTCTTAACTGCTGCTTCCATGAGTATTGATTGTGGATCTTCAACCTCAACTTACATATGAGAAATTGATGGTCTGTTACACAGTTGGCCCCTGGACTTGTTTTGACTGATTCTATTGAGCTTCACCATCATCTTGTCCCATGGACGTAGTCAACTTGATTTCCGTGTTTGCCATCTGGTGAGGTCTATATGTATAGTCGTGACTTGTGTTGTTAAAGACAAGATATTTGCAATGAAGAAATCATTGCTCCTGCAAAGCTAGTAATACTAATTTCCTTAAAATGAAAACACGAAAAAAGCTTTCAAGTGTGAAAACTTATGAGTATGAAAAAGCTTTTAAAACTCAAATGTAAACTTCCTGAACATTAAACAAAACCATTTCAGTTGCCTCATTCAGAGCTCTTAATAAATAAATAATTTCCCAAATAATTTGCATAATGTCATCAATTCCTAATGTCAGCATAAAATTCTTGGTTCTCATGTTGTTTGCCCATGTATGAGGAGGATATTCCTGTTTCTACTTCAGAATGATAAGACATTTACTGTGTTTGGGGAGTCATTTTGGGGGGGGAACAACCATTAAAGCACAATATTACAAAAATAGAGCCAGATCAAACAGCACAAAGCTGACTAGGACAGCCTGGAGAACAGCGACTACTGACTGAGCCTCTAATCCTTCTCGGACCCTCTGCTGGCATTCAAGTGATTCGAGCAATTGTCAAGGGACAGGTATTCCTAAATGGCAAGTGTTAGGGAAGAAAAGAGACCCCCAATTTAAAAAGCTAATGGGGCTATATTGATTAAGCCTGGAGTAGGACAAAGAAAAGACAAACCTTGCAGGTGAAGGAGAGAGATCACCACTCTAAGGACAAAACGGTGTTCAAGGATTCACAGAAACCAAGCCTCCTAAATAGGATAGAGAACCAAGGAACCTGACACAGAATCACGACTGGTGGCAGATCACTTTATCACAGTTGCAGATGGAACCATAGACACAGGAAAGGGACCGTGTCTGGGATACCTACACTATTGTAGCAGAAAAGCTTACAAGATTGGTTCAGGGGCCTTATGACTGTGAAGACCTTGGTGTCCCACATTCCACCAAGGGCACACACAGACAAAGCCCCTAAGGAAGAAGCTGGTCCTCCCTGGGCTGGCTAAGGAATGGTAGCAATCCATTTTCAAACACACTCTGTCTGAGGGCCAAGCTCTTCCATTGAGGGTCAAGTAAAGGCCAGAAAGTAATCAGTGGAGACACAAAAATGAACTTAGGCCTCTCACTGTAAGCTGTAGCCTTCTGACAACCTAATGCTGAGAATTTAAACTCTAAGACACAAGTCAGGGCATTTGTATTTGTTGGTGTGTTTTAGATAAAACATCTCTTAGTAGGATTGCAAGATGAGACATAAGATGCCCAACTGAATGTGAGTTTCAGACTCTTTGTTTAAGAAAATATAGCATCACATAATATTTGTATTTGTAACAAAACATTATTGGTTGGTTATCTGAAATCAAATTAATTGGGTCTTCCATATTTTCTTTTTTGCTAAATCTGACAATCCAATTTTTTTGTGCTGCAAGAATTAATATAAATCAATGAAATAGTAGTCCATAATCCACTAGAAAAAAATAACTTTGGCATATTCTAAAATTAAAAGGAGGTTGAACTAGCAAGGAAGGTTCTTTTTTAAAAAAAAATCTTTCAGTTAAATTGACAATATCATTTTATGGATTACTAATAGTGTACAAGTAACAAATAAATAAGTAATAAAACTTATTTGAACGTGGAGAAATATCTTACACCTTATTACTTCAGTAAAGATTATAATGATTTTGGATTATACATAGTTCATCTTCCCGAGAGGAAAGAATGGCTTCTCTGAAAATGGTTGACAGGAACTATATCTTCATTTCCTTTGGAAAATTCTGCATGCACTTAGCTCTGGTATCATCCTGTGTGGGCATACACTACACACACAAACACACATTTTAAACAATTTCTATTACAATGGAATCCCAGGCCATTTGTATTTGAAAGAAGAAACCAGAAGCTAATATCTAGAAACACAGATTTGGTATTTACTTGAATCAGCTCGTTAGCAGTTTCAGTGTGTTGTGTTTCCCTGTTTCTCAGAGGTCCCCACTCCATAAAAGCTGATGGATGGGCTGACAGAGCCATTCAGGGTTTGATTGGTGTAATATGAGCCCAGGGTTTGGAAACAATAAAGCAGCAATTTTCTCAGAGATTTACCTGCAGGAAATCCAGGCACATAAAAGCCTTTTTCAGTGTTTCACCCTAAGCCTCTTCTTGTCTCTCTTAGTCCTGGGAGGGGTGAGAGACTGCATCCTGTCAGGTTAACTGAGAGTGACATTAGATGTAATCCCAGCAGCCGCCACTCTCGTGTGGCTCTAAGGGAATGACCACTGGCTGGACTCTCGTCTGGTCAGACTTCATGTCAGGAACAACAGAAGTAAGGACTGCAGTGGTTAGGAAATGCTGTACTGAGAAATCCAGTCATAGTTGGACAGGAAATGGATCCTGAACCTGTTGTGAATGAAATGAGGGCTTCTCCTCATTAAGTTAACCAGAATTGGGCCAGAGGGGCCAGAATTCACACTGGGCATTGTCGTCGGTATCTATTGCTAATACCACAGTGGGTGGCTTTAAAAGAAAGAAATGTATTTATTTTTCAGTACTTTAGAAGTCTAGAAATGTTTCCCTTCAGTAGGTGGGTCTGGCATTCCTTGTGGCTCCGTGTATCTTGGCCTCAGTCTTTCCCTGAGTCTAGGACAGTCTCAGCACAAGAGCCTCGGGTCCAAAAGATGAAATTTGCTCCTGGTTCTTCTTTCTTAGAGTTAGTGAAGGCCCTTCTTTTCTGCTAATTTCATGTAAGAGAAAAGGTGTGACTTAGGCAAGCTTCAGTAAAGGTGAGACTTGAATAAGGATGTGACTCAGGACACACCCCACTTTAATCCTGCCTCATTAACATATAAAGGCTAGAGGATAATTACATCAGATTATAAAATGAAGGTCAACAACACAATATTGTGAATCGTGGCCAATCAAGTGGAAACGTATTTCAGGGGGACACAATTTAATCCATGACAGGCATAGTCCACAACACTGCCTTGAAATTGGGTCTTTTGATGTAAAGAGCGCTTCCAGGTAGGAGGTATAAACTGAAGTGATGAGAGAGGACGATCAGTGGGCCAAGTTGCAGCTATCACTTAACTGTAATCTTAAAACACACCAAATAGAGTGTCCCATCCACGTCCATGGCCCATCAGATATTGTAGAGTTGACAATCTTACTTACCATTGCCATTTCTCGGGTAAATTAGCAACCATGTAATATTTCGCTTTGGGTTTGCACAGCAATTCATTGTCCTTCCAGATGCTAATTGAACCATATTCAAAATCTCCTGATAGCCTTAGAAAATAAGGTTGGAAAACTTTCACCCAATGAATTTTCCTTTTAACTCTATAATGAAGCAATAGATTGTTTCATTCAGGATATGAAGACTCAGTGTGACCCTAACTTCTCTGGGTGACATAATGGAGATGTTGGCTGTGTTGTCTTTCCCTACAAGGGG
The DNA here is from genome assembly GCF_000313985.2 of Echinops telfairi. Lineage (NCBI taxonomy): Eukaryota > Metazoa > Chordata > Mammalia > Afrosoricida > Tenrecidae > Echinops > Echinops telfairi. The sequence goes on from NW_022103918.1 coordinate 17,001,374, forward strand.
TAGAACCATCACGAACGAAGGAAAAATGGCTACTACTGTGGGAGGCAAGTGCTCCCCTACCTTGGGACAAAATGAGGAGCCTTTGTTAAAGTCACGTTCAACAGGTGAAGGGTAGAAGGCATGACAAGGAGGCCTGCCCTCTGATTTTGAATTGGGTTCTCTTGAGATTGTCTTCTTACATCATAGGCTTCCACTTACATGCTTCACTGCCATGCACTGCCTCCGATGGTCACTGAACAAAGAAAGGAGAGTGGTACCGTGGAAATTAACCCTAAGTGCTGCTGTTTGGACAGTTTCAGCAGTGGTCCAGTGGCCGAGCTATGTGGCAGTAGAGCTATTACACGCATGAGCACCAGGGCTGTGAATAGAACACAAACCTTCTTAGACTGGAGGTCAGAGATTAAGATAAAATTTTGGCACTCAAACTGGAACACTACCTAATTATTCATACTGATCCTGGATGCACATCTGACATTGGCTACTTACTGCTTTTAAAGGAGCACAGTGTTAGACGCTGTCCACTCCACCTTGCTGAGAGAAATCATGGGAAACCCATTTAGAGCCATTTCTCCCAGCCGGAGCTGGAACTCAGAGGACAGGCTGGCCACCAAGCAGAAGCACAATAGATTTCAGAGGCTCTGGCTCTCTGTCAGGAGCCGGGGGAAGCACACAGACACTGGCCAAATGCAATAAAGTCATTCCAGAAAGCATTTCTGATGGTGCTGGCTCAGCCTCCCATCTCCTGTCCTACCTTCTTCCCAGCATCATCTCCGGGCCTCTGCTGGCAGCCGTGATTTCTGAACTGATTGCTCCCATTAAATGAGTTTCAGATGGTGATTTTCTATCTAAACACACGAGGGAACATTTCCCTAAGTTGCATCTCATTTTATGAACATCACTAATTTATCTGCTTCCTTGCATTCGATCAATCATTCCACTTCATCTGTGGATTTCATTCATGAGGTCTTGACGCCCTCTTCCAGACTGTTCGTGAAGATGTCAAATTCCAACCAGACCTCATACCAATTCCCATGGCTGGAAGCTGGCTGCCCTAACAGCTCCCTCATCACTTCCGTACATGAGCCTTCATTATCCCAAACCAATTTTAACCTATTTTGCAAGAAACACTTCTTAGGAGGTAAAGTAAAAATTAATACTTTACCAAGGAGCTCCGAATATTCCTACAACAAGAACAGGTGGCCATGTACAGAGCCTTGGAATCCCGGATAGTCTAGGCTACTTGGTTCATTTGCTATTGTCGATGGGAGGCCGAAAGCGGCATTGCACCTTTCTGCTATAATCTTCTCTTCTTTGGGGCCTTCAGACTTTCCTGTTGATTTGCCTTTTCTGTTTGGTGGAAGCTTTTGATTTCAGTCCATCTGGTTGCTGTCAAGGCGCGCTGTGCAAATCCAGGGGTCACGAAAGGGTGAGAGCTGGCACTCGTGGCTAAAATGTAAGCCTCGAGAAACGGAGGTGATCAAAGACCTCGCAAGCAGGCTGTGTTGCTTGTGTTTTTCTGACACCTCTCTACCTGCTCGCAATATAAGTGATGTTTTATTTGTTTGAAATTTGAATCCCAGAAAAATATCTGGTAGATCATGTCCATTTGCCTTTATTTTTATCCCTATGTGGCAGGTTATCGTAATAGTAATGGTAATCAAATTTCATATATGCCTCACTACCTCATTTCTCTTCTTTTCCCTGGAATTTTCTTCTGATAAATCTCTCTCTGTAAAGATAATCTTTTAAAAATAATAATAGCAGGGGAATGTTAAATAATATTTCTATTATCATCATGACATTTAAAATGCTTTTCAGAGGCACAGGAATGACTGTTGGCTGGAAGACAAAAATAAAGATAAATGTTTACTTGATTGTGAGAGTGTAAGTTTTGTTTACTATGATTCAGATGTAATTTTGCAGTGGTCTTGTCTGAGGTCTGGCTAGGGTATATGGTTTTCAAAGCTGTGAAGATGAGAAGGGCTGAGAGCCCCCCAGGGAAGGTGTCGCTCTGCTTGGAGACTAAGCTGGAAATGGAGCTCCCATTAGCCAAGTGCTTTGGCATTTCCCGAGCAACACCATTTAATAGTTCCCAGCAACAGGATCTATGATATTACTGTTTCAGCACTTCATGCCAAATCACGTGTGGGTTACACCATGAAACTCAAAATACATGTTCTGGAAGATAGGCTGCAACTGGATAGTTTTAGTGAGGTTTACGTGATTTTGTGTTATAATATAGTGTAGCATGGCATTGCCTTGTAGAACAACTATTCAGCACAGTAGTTAGAACAGTGACTTTGCGGACAGTACAGGCTCAAATCCGGGTCCTGCCACATACTAGCTGTGTGATCAAAGGAACATCATCTGATACTGATTCCCCCAGTTGTGTGAGGCTTAAGTGTGACTCGCTTGTAAGGTGGGAAAGCATTCAATTAAGCGTGCTCATCATATTATGTTTCTCACTGATATAATAGATGAAGATGAAATTGCTAGGTTTAAGAGAAATTCTTTGCCAAAAGTTTATGTTAAGGATTGCTTATGGCTGAGCAGGGGAGGGGTTGCCAATTCATTGCTTAAACCTAGAGTTGTAAGTGACCCTGTAAGTCAGATCCTGCAGCCACAAACCCTCCTGCCACTTACGTATAAAACAAAAGAGAAGTTGTAGCATAATCCCTGAATGATAACTAGCAGTTCTTATCTAGCTCTGAGGTAAAGCAAGGCAGACACTACCGTAATACCTACATGCACACCAAAGCTTCATTCTGAAGCCTTTCTTTTCCAAAGCACACGCAAAGCGAAGATTCAGATATTCGAAGCAATGTGGCCCTAGAATAGTGAAAGAGGAGGATACAGAAAACCAGAAACAAAGTATAAATGCACTGAGTAATACTGTGGGGAGCAAACTCTCAAGGACTAGAGTTTCCTAAAAGTAAATTCAGTACAATCTCCAGCCTGACTTGACTACTAACAATGACCTTGCTTGAAGTTGATATGTTTCAGAGTCAGTATGTTCGGCAAAGATATTTACGTCCTTACACATGTCCCCATGGAAAATAAAATAATCTGTGAAAGTACACACAGGGTGCAATCATGCACAGGGCACACAAGTAAGAGAGGTTGTAGGTGTGGAGATAAGCCTGAGAGATGTTTTGAACAGGAGTGTTCGTGAAAAACACCAAAATGGGAGCAGGAGACTGAGAGTCAACAAGTGGTTGCAAGTGTCCTATTGGAAATGCTTTCGTACTTTGATTGGAAAACCTTCTGAGCCAGACTTCCTCTTCAGAGAGAAAAGAACAGGGACTGCCCTACTTTCCGGAGGACTTGTGATTGACACGTATAGCAAGGTGTGTAAAAAGCCCTTTTGAAAAAGTGAATCGGTGTGACATACGTGGAGTGACTGTTCTTAGAGTCCGTGTGAGAGAGTGAGAGAGGAAAGGGCTTCGGAACAGCCCCTCAGGCCTTTGAATACCAACACGGTGGCGCTTTGCTTGCATGACCGTGAGAACATCCCCTAACCTCTCTCAGCCAAAAAAAAGAGTAAGGCTTTGTATACCTCAAGTTTCCAGAGGGAAGCAATTTAAATGATATGTCCTTCTCAGTTCTGCCAGTAATTCAGTAATATCATATATTTTTATTTTGAATTTTAATATTTTGACTAATGACTTTTTCTAATTTCTTATTAGAATCCTTATTTTTGGCACATTTCCTCATTGTGTTGTTTTCAACATAGGGTTTTAGCTAAAATATGAATTCAAATTCAAATTCTGAAGAAATATAGTAATTGAATGACATGTACATATTTAAAAATGTTTCCATGAAATTTTTGAAGCTCCTTCATGTATGTGTGTATAAGATATGTAAATATGTGTAATATATAATATTTTCTATATGAGGATAAACCATAAACATGGGGACCACTAGGGTTCCTGTTCCTACATGCATGGACTTATTACCAGAAAACATGTTTAAACATGTCTCTGTAACCAGTGTCCGGCTGCACAAAAGTTCTTCCAGGAACATACTTGTCTACATGTCTGATGTATAATATGAATATAAGACATGAATATGATATACAATAGATACTAGTATAAGTAAAGCCATTGCTACAAAACATAGACATCTTTATTTAACAAAAGTATCAAAGTGTGAAGCTATTGTTTTACTGCTATTTATTTACATATCCTCCATCTATGTCTCTACCCTGAAGGTGATGTTTCCATCTCTAAATCTTTGCAAGGGCTCTGGCTGCCATCAGCATGGCTCCGTGTGGCTGGTCAAAAGGAAGGTGAAGCAGAGAGAGAGTGTGTGCATCTGGCCTCCAGGGAGGAAGACAAAGAAGTTTCCAGGATGCTCGTGAGAAGGCCACGCCCACAAGGAGGCATCCGGCTGTGACTTGATTGACAGGCTAGACTCCACCCCTTCACTCTTAATATCAAGTTGACATGAGATTATGTAACTGCCACAGTACCCTAGTGCTTAACTCTTTGCACCACGCAGGCACTCATATGTCTATGATTAGAGATGTAATTCAATAGACTGATTTTGAGCCAGGTGTTTGTATACTTCTATGTATATCTATGACAATCTTAGAGAAAGGGAGAGAGAAAGCCAATACCCTAATAGTATATTGAATAGAAGCATACCATTTTACAAAGGCGATAGCAAGAAGGTAGTTTTCATTTTCAAATTCAAGATTTTAAAAAAAATTAGGAACGGGGTTACAATGAAGCAGGGGATTTGGAGACTCAGAGGGAAGCTGAGGTGAGCTGACTTTGGAGTGGAAACGGTTTCGGGGTCCACCTTGAACACATGGGGTTGGGCTTCCAGAATGTCTATCGGAGCTAGATCCCAAGGCCGACTGCAGCTCTCAGTCAGAATAAGATGGTCTTCCTGAAACAATCTCCAAAGTAAGAGAACAAAACAAAGAAACCAAGTTCCAAAAGTAAAGGCCTGATGATGTGTGGGACTCACTCTGGGATCCAAGTAAAACCATGACCCAGTGGAAACAATTCATAGCTATACTCTCAAAATATTGACATATGTCCTCTCTGCTCCAGACTCACTCTTCCACACTGAGCCTGTGGGGCAGTGGTTAAAGAGGTGACCTGCTAACCAAAAGGCACACAGATCGAATCTGGGAGCGTCTCTGCAGGACAGATGATCAGTCAGCCTCGGCAAAGGTCCTAGCCTTGGAAAACCTGTGGGACAACTCTACTTCATCCTGGAGGGTGACGGTCAGTCGGAATTGGACGGCAATGTGTTGATACTCAGCCTGTGGTAACAGGTCTTAATGAAGCCCCTGCGGAATAACCCTCTCAGAGTGTGGACCAGGGAGGGGAACAGCCCTGCGGTCTTGCAGAAGGCATCAGACAGTGGGCTGTTCAAATGTAGCCTTCTATCGTTTGATTTCCCTTATGATCTACTTACATTTGTTCTAGTTTTTTGTCTTTTCTGCTTTTTTTCAATTGAGGCTTTAATCTATTTTACTTCATTATTGTTGCTAGCTTTTCCTTTCTTTTTCTTTTTTTTAAATGATTTTCTGTATATGAAACCAGGATAGGTAAAGGTATAGGGATAGTAACTTGATTAATGGTTCCTTGGGGGTAGGGCAGGGGAAGTTGGGGGGAAATAAGGAGCTAACAATGAGTATAAGAAAGAAGAAAATGCTCTAAAACTGATTGTGGTGGTGATTGCACAACTCTTCTTGATGTGATTGAACTATTGAAATGTATGAAATGTGAACTATATGCCGATTAAGCCGTTGGGGAAAGAAAGAAGAGTTTCAGTATCAGAAAGTCCCTGGGGCTGCTCTACTCTATCCTGCAGGGTTGCCAGGAGTCCACATGGACTCGACGGCAGTGGGAAAAATAAATAAATCACACACACCCCCGTCATCAAGTTGAGCTAAACGCAGGGTGACACAACCTAGGGAATGGCCTCGTCTTTCTCCCCCAGAGCGACTGGTGGGTTGGAGGCCTTGACCTTGTAGATCAACATTCTAACAGTACCACCAGGATTCCTTGATGAGGGGTCTAGGATTACGCCAACCCCATTTCTGCTTTGTTGATACTTCTGTCAGGTTCTGGCTGTCAACAGGGGGCACTAGAAGGAGATCAAGAAGCTGCGGAGGGAGAAAGACTTGCTCCTTCCTGTCTATTTCCTGTGGGCTTCCTGTCTGTTTAGGACAAGTGCCACTTAGTGGTGTTGATTACCGTTCTCACCCTCCTGTTCTGAGTCATTCTTCTCCAGCAGCACAAATTACTCCCCTTCAGGGTCTTATCTAATCTTTAGAGTTGGTATTGTCAATTTTAGTTTTTATTTCATTAATTTGGATAAGCTTACTTGTCTGCGGGCCAACCTCAAGACTATCAAATTATAATTTTCAAAAAGTTAAACCATGACTCCCATTGCAAATATGGACTGTGTCACAGATTTATGAAGTCTATTCATTGGAGACTAGCAGGAGCCCTGGTGGGATAGTGGTTGCTAACAATAAGATCAGCAATTCGAAACCACCAGAGGCTCTGCGGGAGAAAGACTGGGCTTTCCACATAGGTAAGTAGTTACAGTCTGTGGATCCCCAGGGGCAGTTCTACCCTGACCTATAGGGTAGCTGTGAGTCAGCACTGACTCAATTGCAGAGTTTGGTTTTTTTGAGTTTAGAGGAGGCCTGATGGCCCAGGGGTTGTGTTCAGCTGCTAACCAAAAAGTCAGTGGTTTGAACTCAACAGCCATTCAACTGAAGACAGATGTGGCAGTCTGTGTCCATAAAGGTTTGTGGCCTGGGACTCCCCATGGGGCAGTTCTATTCCGTCCCATGGGGTTGCTAGGAAGCAGCCTCCACCAGATAGCAACGGGAATGAAAGACGAGCAAGACAGTAAAGCTGTCCCCCAGATATTTGCAGAATCGTTTTATGTAATCCATTAGGAAAGACATTTCGTGGCTGTTTCAAAAACAAATTGAGTAAAATGGAATGAAAATGGAATTTTCCATGAACTCATCAAAGCCCTTCATCTGAATATACAAGAATTAGTCAAAGACATCGATGCAAAATCATGTAAGTCTAATCGGACTAAGACAAGGGAGAGAACTGGTCTGCAGCCATCCACTGATAGCAGAGAGATGCTTAAAATTGCTTGGTTTGGAATAAACTATGCCTATAGGAACTGGAAGCTTACTAGCAATACTTTTTGACTTCTTGTGTAGTGTACTTGTATGTTTTCAAAGAAATAAAACTGTAAACTACGAGGTTATCTTTTCTACTTGACAGTTATAATCTATATCTTGATAAGACAAAGATCTATAAAGTTCAATTTCACAGACTTTTCACAGAATCCATAATATATAGCAATAAACATTTTTGGGTTCATGGGCCACATATAGTTTCTATCACTGCTGCTGCATCTTCCATTCTTACTTCAGATACAGGCCAGGTACTCAAGGTGGCCCATGAGCGAAATTTGCTGATCCTTCCCCTCGAAATGTACATGGGACTTGCACCGTCCGTTAAGGATATTCACAACGGTCTTAGAGGAATACACAATCATACGATGCCTCCACAACCAACCTAGAAAACGAAATCATGCCCACTTCCATGTAGTCTTGAAATACTGTTATTCTCTATTAAAAAACAACAACAAAAACAATTTGAGGACCTCCTCTCGCCAGGGTTGACCACACATTTTTTACTTTACTCATATTTCCTTGGCTCCAATTATCCATTCATCCTACCCCTTCATTTATGGTCGCATGCATTTATTGAACACTTATTGACGGAGTAGGCTCAACAAAGCTTACAGCTAAGAGAAGCTTCAACGTTCTCACTCTGTATCCATAAAATGAGAAAACTGAACTATGTTTACTTCCAAAATTTCTCTATGAGTTAATGATCTGCATCAAATAATGCACCATAGACATCTGGGGATGTCTTCAGATTGACCTGGTTAACTAAAACCCTGTTATGAATTGCCATGTGCCCCCACCCCACAAAGGATGTATTTTAAATACTAAACTCTCTGCCTGTAGTTAGAAACCAATTTAGAAATGGATTGTCTTCAAACTTAGTGGGCAGGTATGTCTTGAGTCTGCCTTTTTAGAGAGTCAAAGAGATTCAACAAGCGATGAGAAAGGAGAGATGCCAGGAAGATCAAGCAAAGAGCCAAGGAGTCTTGCCCCAGAGCCACCCAGGAGAAAGCCCCTCCTTCAAGCCAGCGCTCTGAACTCGGACTTCAAGCTCCTTAAACTGTGAGGGAATGAATTTCTACTGGTTAAAGCCATCCAACGATGGTAAGTAAGTCAACCCTCAAATTCAACATTCCAAATTAAACTTTCCTTTTGTCCTGCTCAAATTTCTTTAAAACTGCTACTGGTCGACATGCTAATGATCGTTATCTACTAGACAGCGTGACCAAGGAATTGCTTTTCCTCAGAACAGAGGGAAAGTAGGTTTGCTGGCACAGCTGAGCTGAGGAGGAGGGGCCCTTTGATTGGTACCACACAATTTCTCTCTCAAAAGTAAATTAAAGTAATTTATCATTGACAGACCAGACCTTGTCAAGGTGCTTCTGTTAAAGGCCAACACATGGCATTTCTGACTATTTTGACATTAGAGACGAGAAATTTTATGAGCAACTATTTGTATGTTTCAGGAGACCCTAAATGACAGAAGAGTTTTCCTTGATTAAAAAAGGAGACAAATCTTCCTAAATTATAGCCAACATACAAACTCATCCACATAATTACACACCCTGAAATTCATCTGATCAATTAGACAGCAATCTCACATCCCACAAGTCACTCAGAAGTGGAGCCTGTCACAAATCTTCAATCAACAGAACTTGTGAAAACTCCTGTTTCAAATTAATGAAATAAACATTTGAATGCATCCATTGTTTTGATTCATTTTCCATCATTTAGTCCACCAATTTCAATATTCGTCTTCCTGATCTTCAAGCCAGGTAGTCAATCTCTTAAACCTACTGATATAACACTAATATTGATATTGGTTGAGTTAGTTAAAGTTTATTGTGCCAACCCGGCTGGTAAACACATGTGGGATAAATGGCTCGGTGAACCTAGCCTATCTCGGGTCTTTTGCTTTGTGATAGTTGGACCAGGGTGCAGCTCCCTTAGCCAGTTCCCTGCTTCAGCTGGCAAGGCTCACTTCCTGCAAGACATCCCTGAAGAGAAGCCACATGGACCTAGCCCAATGCAGCCCTGGGTGCTGGAGCAGCCCTGTGGAGACCCCTGCCAGTGCTGAGATGCTTACACGTTCACTGATTTGGCTTTCCTACTGCAGTTGACATCACTGCGTGTGTTTTGTGAGATGGAGGAGGACTGTGTGGATTGGTGCTGGACATATGGGAAAATGGGTTAAGGTTGGACTTGTGGGCTTGGGCAGCACTAGGTTGGGATATTTTCTTGATATGTACTTAACCTTTATATAAAACTCTCTCTTATACATGAGTTTCTGTGGATTTGTTTCTCTAAAGTACCCAGACTAACACATTGGTAGATTACTACTTAAATGTAAAATCGATTTGGAGGGGGGAGCGGGGAGGGAGGGGGAGAAATGAGCTGACACCAAGGGCTCAAGTGGAAAGCGGGTGTTGTGAGAATGATGAAGTCAACATATGTACTAATGTACTGGACACAAATGACGTATGTACGGATGTGATGAGTTGTATGAGCCCCTAATGAAATATTAATTAAAAAAAAGAAGAACTAATATCAAGGGTGCAAACAGAAAGAAAATGTTTAGAAAATGATGATGGCAACACATGTACTAATGTGCTTGATACAATCGATGTATGGATTGTTATAAGAGATGTAAGAGTCTCCAATAAAGTGATTTAAAAAAAGAAAAAAATGTAAAATAGATTTACCAATATTCTTTAACCCTTTCCTCAACAAAACACGGCACATGGGAAGTTCTTTTGTACATGAATACCTGAAGAAAGGAGACGGAGATGAGAGGCGGAGGAGCACGCGCACCGTGCGTTACGTAGGTTGTCATTTCAAGTGTTGAACTTGTAGTGGCACAGCCTTTGCAGTGATATTTTGGGGAAATAGAGTTGTTTTCCTTCACATTGGGGGGAAAAAGATTTAATGGATATTTATGGTTCAAATTCTTTTAAGCAGGATGAAAAATAAACAGTTATCTGAGTCTTGCCATCTGGGTAGACTCTGGTAATACTTTCAAACTCTTCTTAGCATCCTCTAAAAGACACTTTAAATGCATTCAGATGGTTCTGTGTAAGTGCTGCGGGAGTTGAAAGGATTTCGGCACTTTATCCTCTCTCAGTCAGCAAGAATTTTCTGCAGAAGTTCTTCAAGTACATTCTGTAAACAACCTCAGGATCCACTTAATAGATTTCCTTGGTGATTTCTCTTGCCCATTTCTAAGGCTCTGACAAGTTTTCTTGATAAATGAAACAAAACTTCTTTAGCAAATTAAAATGAGTTTTTTCACACCATATTCTAGTGACTTAAAATTGTGTTGTAATTCGAACTCTATAGAATTTTCTATTCAAAAATTCTAAAAACTGGGTATTCTAAAAGTTATCTATAAGAATAATTTCATTTTGGTTGGTATTATTATTTTAAAGTTAGTGAGGGGATATATATATACATATATATATACATATATATATATTTAATTGTTTTATTGGGGGCTTGTACAATTCTTATCACAATCCATACATCCATCCATTGTGTCGAGCACATATGTACATTTGTTGCCCTCATCATTCTCAAAACATTTGCCTTCTACTTGAGCCCTTAATATCAGCTGCTCATTTCCCCCCTCCCCCTCCCTCATGAACCCTTCATAATTCATAAATTATTATTATTTTGTCATATGTTACACTGTCTGAC
>NW_022103918.1:17012891-17038472 GCF_000313985.2 Echinops telfairi
TGGTGTGCTACTTCCATGTGGGCTTTGATGCTTCTCAACTGGATGGCCGCTTGTTTATCTTCAAGTCTTTAAGAGAGGGGGGATATTTTAAAAACAAAGTTTTATCATGGTAAATTATTAAAAATGGGTGGAGAAAAGAATTATGAGTGAAATTGAAAATATAATGTGAGCGTAAGAAAATTAGGTGGGCCAGGGGAATCAAAACAGATAGGTAGTAATATATAACAAAGATAATTCATGTAGTAAACCACGATCTACCAGTATTTCAAGCAGATACTGCAAACATTTCTTTCTTTCTTTCTTAACACACATGTAAAGACCACCACCCCAGAACTGCTGAGTCCTTAGTAACTGAGCCAGAGAAGTTCAGCTCCCTTATTAGGGTCCATAAGAAAGTAAACATTCCAAGATCCCAATCAAGCCACGAAAGAGGAATCCTAGTTTTATTTGATCACAACAACACAGAAGGCATGACATCACAGTAAAAGGACCGGAGGGTGAGTAGTTTCCAGAAGAAAGAATTCACTTCACGTGCTTCCTTCTGCAAAGAAAGCCACTGCTAGTTGGAGGCATCGAAACCACATGCACGTCTATGAGCAGGCAGCCTCCATCTGTCAGTGAAGGTGGGAACCAAGGGGCGAGGACAGGAGCTCCCTGGGAGGCCCAGTCAACCACGAGCGCCTTTAGAGGTGCCCACCTTCGAGTTTTACCACAGCCCTTAGAATTGGCTGTGCCGTCCTACAAGTATGAGATCCTTGTTTGAAAAAGGTTTTGAATTCCCGGCAAGATGGTCATTGGATAGTCATGTAGGGTGATTTAGTCTTTCCTCTTATGTGGTGGGCAGAATTGAAAATGGCTTCCCCCGTAAATCCCTTTGATTTGATTAGTAGCATAAAGCATCAGATGTCATTTCCGTATAATCAGCACAGGCAAACCAAAAAACCAAACTCACTGCCACTGAGTCGACTCTGACTCCTGGCAACCCTACTTGATAGGGTCGAGCTGCCCCTTTGGGTTTCTGAGACTTTAACTGGAGTAGAAAGCCTTTTTCTCCTGGGGAGCTGCTAGTGATTTTGAACTGCTGACCTTGTGGTTAGCAACCTAACATATAACTACTAAGCCACCAGTGCTCTCTGTTAGTGTCCCCTTTTGTACAGAGCAAGGGGCCAATCACCAGAGGAGGGACCAATGCCTTTAAGCTGCTTTATTGTTGGTGGAACAGATACAAGGTACAGGCATGTGCAGAGAAAAGGACCATGGCTCAGGAGGAAAGTGGGAACCTGTCCTCTGGTTCTGAATCCAGCACTGGAGAAGTCACCTCACCCCACCCTTGTGTTTACCTTTCTAAACCTGTAACAGGGGATTAGACAAAATCATTCCAGATATCTCTTCCAGCTCCCAAATTATTTAATCTGGTTTATTAATGTGAATTAATATAGCTGAAGGCACGAAAAGAAAATGAAGTACTCAGAATTCCGGTTCAGTTAATCAGGAAAGCTTCAGTAGTAGGATTAATCACGGCCACAGCAGGGCAGTGGCTTTAACATTTATTGAGCTCAGTGCATTGAGCTCAGCACTGTATAAGCACAACTCAGTTTAGCATCACGCAATCATATTAGGATATTCACTTCACCAATAAAGAAACGAAGGTATGGAGGTTTTAAATCTTCTTCATGGGCACACAACTGGAGTGTGTAGGTGGGCAATGTATCTACTGGTTGTTAGGGGCTATGCACTCCACTCCAACTGCAGCGACCGTATGCAGGACAGAATCAAACACGGCCGGGGCCAGTACTGTCCTCACAATTGTTGTTAATATGCGCTGCCATAGAGATGCTGCTTAAACAGAGTTTGGAGGCAAATGTAGACAATTACTGAAGGTCTGGAGAGTAATCTTCCAGGAGATATGCAAGAGATATACTCCCTAAATAGGTTGCCAAACCATGTGTTTCGCTCCATCCCTAGTGCCAGGCCAAGGTTCCAAGTCAGCATTATCTCCGGCCAGGGCGCCCGCACAGCAGGCAATCTTAAGGACGTGAATAAAGTTCTGTGGTGTTTAGAATGTAGTATTAGAGGAAGAGAGTGGGGTCAGTTGAGCCCACAAGTTACAGAATTAGAACTTGGGCTGGTTCAACTCCATGCGTGATTTTGGCACCTCTGCTCCACACCTGCTGACGCGTTTAAAGCAAGAACGCAGATTAAACGGTGTGCTAGTTAGGTAGCTCTGCTGTCTGTGAGCCAAGGAGATGGCTTTAAAAAGCAAATTAGTTTTCTCACAGTTGTCTTTTGCCGTACCCAAACCCCATTCCATTTTCACACTGTAGTCAGAGTGATCTTTTCCAAAGATAAATGAGATGTTATCAATCCTTCCGCAAGTAAAGACTAAAGGTACCCGGGAGTCTATCCAGAAACAAGGTCTGCTAAAGGCCAGGAAAAGAGCCCAGATGTATGACATAAAGCAAAAGGAGCCTCTACAGATTCTTGAACCGGGAGATAGCCTGATACGAATTGTTCAAGGACAAGGAGTTCGAGACGTTCTGTAGTAGGACTGGCACAGGGACGCTCTGGATGCTTTCCAAGGTGGGGCTGATGAGCGGGGGCCAGGGTAGGAGCCAGACAGCTTGACAGAGGGGCTTGAGCCAGGAAACACCCCCCTGGGAAGCAATCCAGGGATTTAGGAAAGTGCTAAATGAAAGGAGAGTGGGAAATATAAAGATGAACGATCATTGCATGAATCTTAATGGCCATCTTGGAAGCAAGAACAAAGGAAACCAGCCTTGCTGGATTACTCGCTTTAGCACCTTAAATAATCAGAGATTTCAAAGGAAATGTACTCCTGGCAACCCCTACATCCAGCGCTTTTATATGTGTGATGTTTCCAACAGAATCCAAACCTTAATTAGAAATCTTTTCTAGCAAACAGAAAGGAACTTTAAAGATAAAGTGTTCAAAGCTCATTGATGAACTGTCTTTGAAGAATCCATTCACCCCACTTTTCTTATTTCAAGTCCCCTTGGGTCATGTCATATCTAGCTGGTTTTTTTAAATTATTATTTTTATACATACCTTCAGGGTATAGGCCTTTGCTTTATAATGCTCATAATGTTTAATTTTCTCAGTGTGATCGATCACTTCACCTTAACTCAAAACTCCTTACTTATATAAAAATTTTTGGAGAAGTGCTACTAATTAATATATGAAGCACATTCTTTGAATTCCCAGTTTACCAGTCCCAGAAAAAAAAAATATATACTTTGTTCATCACTGTTATCTATTTGAAGTCAGGATACAGCCAACTCAGGAAAACAAGTGTCACTTGAACATCACATTCGACTAGGCAAATCTATACTTTCCAACATAGATTGTTTCTGCACCGGTAAGTTTTGTCCACTATGTCTTTCTGCTACATCTAGTTTCACAATATGATTAATGACAGTACTTCCCTTGAAATTTCCTACAGAATTTTCAATAATTCCTTTACTCATGTTCTATGTGGGCCAAACAGGCAATCAGCAATGTGAATGTTGCTTTTTCAAATGCATAGCTATTCATCATGAATTGTATTTTAATAATTTTTTATAATAACGCATAGAGTAGCTCTATGTAGTACAGTTCAATAGTTAGCTATACTTTTAAAGTAAAAATATTGCTTGTGAGTAGTGTCGGTTTAACATTATGAATGATATCCTCTCTAAAGACAGCAGTAGGGGTGAATGTGATCCTTTGGCTAAAGTACAGTCTTAGAATCCAGAGGGAATGAGAATACGTAATTTTCCCAGAGAGGGCAAAAATATTGAACTACATCTTTAATCTTAAAATTGTCATTTTCAGCTATTTCAAATGGTAAACCTGAAAAGCCATCCAATGTTTTCCCCTCTGATTTCCCTTACAATTCACGAAATTTACTTCTCTGAATTGTAAAATGTAGTTTCAGTGGAATGCCCTGATTCTCCAGAGGTAGCAACATGACAAAGCCATCCTTCCCAGGGCAGAACTCCAACCAGCAGAAGGGCTAGGCAAGGGTTCCAGGAAGAATGGAAAGGGGAAATAAACACAGGGAGGGAGGGAGTGGGGAGAGAGCTACTATCTCGTGGGAATTGCAATCAATGGCACAAAATATTATGTATATCAATCGTCAAATGGGAAACCAAGTTTTACACAAATCACAATTTTCAAAAAAAGTTTGCTCTTCAAAACTACTGGACGGTATCATGTGGCTGCACTCCTGGCAACCTAAAATTAGAAATCCATTTGTTTCTGATTCAGTAGGGGTTGGGGAGAACTGACAATAACAGTTTGTTTTGAAGTGCACGATATTCCCCCAAAACATACATTAGAATACGTAGTGTTGAGATTTTATGTCAACTTGCACCTGTGTGAAGGGAGGGGTGGAGTCCAACTTACCAATCAGGTCCTAGCCTAAAGGAATCTCCCTGGGGATGTGACCTTTTTTATAAGAGATGCTGGAGAATGTATCTGTCTCTTGTTCCTCTCCTTCCTGCTTGATAGGGTTCTGAGTCTCACATTTGGGGCCAGTGACCCCTGTGGCCCATCAACCCTGGCAGCTGACCGCGCCCTGTCATGTTCCCGGAGACCTTGGAGCCAGGGGATTCTGCCCCCATCAGCCTGTGATCTCTGTTTCCTGCTTCACCTTCCTACATCATCAGCAGCTGTGTGACTTCGAAGGTACTCCACTAGGCATCTATCTGACCCAGGGGCTTGAGTTAGACTAGGTTGGACAGCTTCCTTGATATAACTTTCTTTCTTTATATAAAGTTATTTCATATATATATATATTAGTGTAACTGGTTTTATTTTCTAGAAAATTCAATATAATATGGAGTTCTAACTCCTGAAACTGTGAATGTGATGGGACAAGATGGGATAGGATGGGATGGATGACTCAGTTGAGGTCAGATCAAATGAAGGGTGGATCCTAAACCTAATCACTTCTGAGTTATATAAAGAACAACAGACACAGAGACATGCATTTAGACACTGGATGTAGTCAGACAATCTGATGACAAATGTAAATAAATCTGCAAATCCCCAAATTCCAAGGGCTACCAGCAGGTAGAATCAAGAGACCTCCTTCTGAAGCCACCCCCCACCCTAAATTCAACCTTTTAAACTGTGAGAAAACAATTTTCCATTGTTAAAAGCCATCTACTTCTGAGGTTTTTGTTACAGTAGGACCGGTTAACTGAGCCATTGCTTGATCCGGGTTCATTACAAATGTCAACAGGCTTTGGGAATAGATTCCAATAGTGGGTTTATCTGGCCCAGGCTCTAGTTCCCTCTGTTGCTAGCTGGCTCAGCTGGCACCACTCTCTCCACATTACCATTTCCTGAACAAATAGAAATTAAAAAAACAATTTTAAGTAACCCTGTCTCTTCTTATTTCCAGGTTTGCATACTACTTATTTTTTATTTATTTGCCTGGAATAATCTCTGTCCCTTTTTAGAGGAGCTAATACCTCTTGCCCTTCAAGTCTCAGCCCAAAGGTCCTTGACTTCTTGAGGGATGTCATCTCGACAGACCAGATTCCATGCCCCCGCAGGTGTTTTCACAGCGCCCTGACTGAGGAGGACAAGTATCAATGTTAGATGAGATGCTCTGGAGAACTGCTTGCTCTCTTACCCTTCTCCTTCTTGCTTGACTGGGGCCTGAGGCCAGCGGCCCATGTGGACTTTAATTTATTATTTCAATGTCAGTCTTCGCTTTCAAATGATAAGTTCTGCGAAGGGAGGGAGGACCCAAGGCCCATCCCAGTGTTTGGGATGGAGGAGATGTGTAATAAATACCTGCTGGATGAGTGGAGGAAAGAATGAATGCAAGCTTATGTGCACAATCGAAACCTAGGTGCTCATCGCCTGAAGGCCGACTTTGTGCGGGCTGTTCCAAGAACTTACAGATATCACACACACACACACACACACACTGTTTAGTTCTAAAATAAGAGCTTAATGAACGGAAGTTGTCGATATCAGGGATGTTTACATGCTTAGGGGCAGGATGTGAAAGAAAGTAATTCCAAGAAGCTACTGGAGGCACAAAGGCCACGCAGGAATGACCTGGCTCAGAGGCTTGTGCATGCACATTTATTTTTTTCAGGAAATGGCAAGTTTAACTGTCATGCAACCAACCAATTCAAAGTTTTCTGCTCCGTGTTCTTTTAGGAACAATTTCTGAAGTTTGTACTTTAGTGTAAAACCACACTTTACAGTTAGAAAATATCAGTGCAGTAATGTGTCTTCCTGCGTCATCCCCACAAGTGAAAGGAGGCAAGTCTAAGGCAAGAATTGCAGAACACCTAGTCCAAGCCTTGTCCGTCAATAAAGACTCAACTCATTTTTGGTAAATAAATATCTATGATTTTGATTTCCTAAAAGCTTTGTTCTGAAGTTCAGGGGTGGTATTTTCAGCTGTCTACCAATTATCTCCGTTCAGGTGCTCCTGCCCCCAAATTGCAATTTGCTATTTTCATGGATCCAACCCAAATGAGCATCCAAGTTCTGGGCGTCTACGTAAGAACTTCTGTCCCTGGAAGATACACATGTTGAATGCACTCATTTACCAACCAGAAAGCTGGAGGTTTGAGCACAACCAGGGTTCCACAGAAGAAATGCCTGGTGATCTACTTGCGAAAATTCGTCACTGCAAACCGTGCGCAGCACAAATCTACTTGAACACACAGGGCACCACGAGCCAGAATCGACATGAGGTCCCCCAGCTCTCTCATAGCCACCGACAATCGGATTTGGGGTACATGCCAGTTCCAAGATGGGATGGATACAGTAAACAAAGTCGAGTCCCTAGCCACAGCTAAGTAATCCAAGATGTTAACCTCACTCAAAGATCAGACCTAGTCAGATGTCAGACCAGAAGGAATCTCAACACATTGTTGAGTTTCCTCCATGCGGTTTATTGTTACTTCATGACCAAGCTTTATAGATTATGTGTGTGTGTGTGTGTCTAATTTTGTCTCATTAACACAACAATCTAAATCTCAGACCTGAGAGAACACATTTTCTTCTCCTCTGATGGTGATGTGGGGAGATGTGTGCCCATAAACAAAGAGCTTTCAACAGCTGCTTGCCAGGAATGGGAAAGGCAGGCTGACAAAAGGCTTCTATTTCCACGCATGTGTTCCCAGTGTCAATCACTACTCCAGCATGCGGAGTTTATAACTGTTTATTGAGCGGATGATGCCCTCTCGTTCTTAATGTTTCCTGTAGCAGAGTGAAAAAGAACCAAGAGAGACAGGGCTGGATAGGGTCATGAAGCATCAGATTTGAGAATCATGTGTTGGTTGTTTCCTCCATTTCTGAGCAAAGGAACAACAGCTCCGAGGGTCGAGGAACTTGCCTGGGTTGACACCATGGGGGACAGATCATCTTGGGAGCCCACTCTGAGCTGTGTGGCCCATAAACTTATACTCCTGCCATGATAACAAGGTCCCTGTCCTCAAAGCTCACCACTGGTTGGAAAGATGAAATGCATGAACATGAATTAACTTGAAAATTGGGTATGCCATCCAGATGTTCACTGATCAAACAGATGCCATTTAAGTTAGAGCAAGACTTGGCGGGAAACCCAGGATGGCCCAAGACCTACCATCATAACAGATGGTAACTGGATCAGATGTGGGGTTAGCTGATTGATTTTGGCAGTACGATTAATAAGGTCTGCCAAAACATACAACTGTAAACACAAACAACATCTGACTATAGTACAAAAAGAAAGGAAGGTCCCTCAGTGCATCCTGTGTTCTGCTGGTTCTGTGATGGCCAGAAAGCGGATCATGAAGAAGGTGCTCCTCTGAACTGGGGGTTCTATCAAATCTGTCACCACATCTCCTTCTGTAACACAGTGTGCTGTTTTGTTGCATGCAGCTGATTCTTATTTCATTACCAACATTTGTGTGTAGTATGTGTGCGTGCGCACCATCTAATTTTGTCTCATTTCAAATTCCATTGAATTGACATTCAGATAGTTGTCAGCCTGGCCTTTCCCCCCCCGCTATGGCTTTAGCTACAATTTGAGAGAAAGGATGGTGAGTTGTGGCTTGGAGACAATCACTGTTGGAGAAGGATAAATTATTTTAACCCTGACACCAGAAGCAAAAATGGGTATGTCTGCTCCGGGATCGCGCCTCCCCAGGCTTCCTTTCTGGATGTAGGACTTGTGGAGAGAATGGAAAAGGAACGGGCTCACTGGGGTTCTCTGGTTGTAGGCAATTGAATGAGCTCTTACTATTGTGCAGGAAAGACTTGGGGTGGGGGTGGGGAGTGTCAGGTTAGTGGGCAGCTCATGAGACCAGCAGAGGTTAGGAAAGGAGGCTTAGGGGAGGCAGGATCCAGGACAATCCCAGGTGTCTAGCAGCAGGGATGGCTGAGCACCAGCTGTTTTCTGTCTTGGCAACATAGTGTTGAAGCTTCAAAGTCCCAGGAAAAAGTCAAGTTGTTCCATGAAGCCACTTTCCTATCCTTGGCTAGGTGCGGAGAGAGCACTTATATGTAAAAGGCCAGCATGTATTACCCACAGAGAACGGATGCTGCATAGCGGGGAAGTGACGAGTACACACGACCTCTCCTCTCCATCCCAGCCAGAGGTGCCTCCCACAGGTCACGGTCTATGGTGCCTAGCCTGCAGTCAGTTAGCAACTCCTGTTCTGCCTTTGTTTCTGAGATGAGGACTGTAGATCTGACATGTCCTGGGGACCCTTTCTCTCTCTTATTATCCCATGACTATTCTCATTAGCCCACGAAACAGTAAGACTTTCTAAGCTCCTTAAGAGAGTGGGCATATGGTCCAAATCTGGCTCCCGTTGCTTATCCAGGGGTAAACACAAAACACAAATATAATTTCTCTTCTGTATACATATCTATAAGAATCCATACAGTGTTCTATAACACTCGCCTGTGGATCTGGTTAAATAGAGGTTTTGATTTCTTAGCTATGGGGTGGAAAAGCAAATTTGTATAGGGGAAATCACACTTGCATGGTCTGGTTGGAAACCCTTCGGTGACTGTCTCCACTGGGGGCTGACTGGCCATCAGAGGGTCTGTAACCAGTATATCTAAACCATGGCAAATGAGGCTCTGGCCCTCTATGCACGGAACACCTTAGATGTCTGCCTGTCTTTCCATCTGTCTCCTCAATAAGCCTTCGTTAACTGAAATAGTCTGACTGTGTCTCTCTTATCTGAGACGGAAAGTACCCGACATAAGGATAAGGCATGAAATCTGCCCAGTGCGGGCATTAAATCACAGGCACCTGGAGGTCACCCCTTCCCACTAGCCTCCCTCTCTGGGTAGACTAATCCTATTAAGAGGGAATTCTGAATTGACCATAGAGCAAAGTGACATCAAGACTGCTTGCAACACTTGGTTGTCTTAGAGTAAACTTTCTGTCCCACTGTGAATAGAATAAGAAATACAGAGGAAATTGGTGAAACAAAAGAAGGTAGAATTCTTGTCTACAAAGGATGAGAAATACAACCTTCCTCTAGTTCCTAAAGGTTTCCTCCCCGCTCCCACTACCATGACTCGAATTCTATCTTGCAAGACTGGCTAGACCAGAGGAGGTACACTGGTACAGATAGGAACTGAAAATACAGGGAATCCAGGATGGATGAGCCCTATAGGACCAGTGGTGTGAGTGGCAAAACAGGGAGGGTAAAGGGAGAATGGGTAGGAAAGAGGGAACCGATTACATGGAACTGTGTGTGACCTCCTCCCTGGGGGACAGACAACCGAAAAGTGGATGAAGGGAGAAGTCGGACAGGGCAAGATATGACAAAATACCCATTTATAAACTATCAAGGGCTCATGCGGGAGGGGGGAGCGGGGAGGGAGGGGAAAAATGAGGACCTAATGTCGGGGGTTTAAATGGAGAGAAAATGTTTTGATAAACGATGTACAAATACGCTTTACACAATTGATGTGTGTATGGATTGGGATAACAGTTGTATGAGCCCCTAATAAAATGTTAAAAAAAAAAAAAGGCAAAAGAAGGAAGGAACACTTGTAAAGTATCGTATATTTTCTGTGTGTGTGTCCTTTTATTCATGGTTTTATTAGGTTGTCTCTAAAGCCTATTGTCATCCCCAGACGACATGAAAATAATATGATGAGCCTGGAAGGAGGCCAGCAAAATTTCTAATCCTGCCCTCTGAAACCCAAATAATACTGACATGCTTGAAATTGCTATTTATGACGTTGCGGGCTCTAAAAGAACATATTGTAAATACAGAGGAAAATGCCACCCACAAAGCTCATTCTTTTCCAGGTTTGAATTTAGGCTGGGATGCTCAGGGATTAGGAAATCAACATGTTTGGTTTCTTAAATTGTATTTAACACTTGGTCAGAGTTCAGTAACCTCTTCTTTAATACAGCAATTCTCAATCTGTTGGAATATTTTATGAAAATGGTGAGCTTCTCCTCTTAAGAGGGAGCACTCACAACAGGCTTCATACAATTTCAGGGAGGCATATGAAACAGAAATGTGCATGTCGTGGATGACTATTTCTACAGATATCATTTTTTGTTAGCATTTATTGGTTTACTTGTTTTGTTTGTTTCATTCCTTTGCTCATTCATTCAATTTCCCAAACCTCTTCTCTAGGAACCCTGGTGGCTGAGCTACAAGACTTAAAAGGTCAGTGGTTCAAACCCACCAGCAATGCCTTGGGTGAATGATAAGAGGATCTACTCTGAAGATTCACAGCTTTGGAAACTCCCTAGAGAGATGCTATGAGTTGAAATCAACTCCATGGTTGTGGGTATGGGTTTGGGGTTAAAAATCTTCACAGGTATTTATGGGACTTTGCATAATTTATGCATTTTTACAGAATCTCTAACAGGATACTCCTGGAGAAGCTCTGGGTGCAAGTGATGAGGCGAAAGGAAGAAATGCTACATTGGAAATACTGACTCTGCTGTGCCTTCCCTAGGTCACAGTATGGCGACTGTTTCCATCTAGTTCTTCCTCCCGGCTTTATATTCATAGAGACATGGAAGAGTTGATATTTGAACTCATCTCATCCAGTGCTTCTTCGGGCATTACTCACCTGGAAGTCTTGTTTAAATACGGAATTTTAAACTACCCCCTACCATTTCTAATGACTAAATCTAGGGTGGGGGAGGGGATGACTAAGAATTTTCATTTCTAATAAGCTTCCAGGAGGAGCGGAAGTCCTTGCCCGTATTTCAAAGGCACCGAGTCCACTTATCCTAACAGATGAAAGCCTGAAACGTACTCATAGTTCCCCTGCCCTGCTTTATTCCTTGAAGATGATGGACAGGGTGGCTTAACCTTTTCGTCCTTAACCCATGAAATTATTATTAGCAATGAATGGGATGACAGTTGCAAACCTACCAGCACAAGACTACTTCAGGGACTTTTTAATTGCTGCCCCTCTGGCCCCGCCAAATAAAGCGCTTTCCTGGCTGTCATGTGACTTTCCCCTGACTTTTTTTTCAGGGTTGCCCAATTGCTCCATTGCATTTCCTGGCCACCTCGCAAGAAAAGAGAACAAGTTCCCACAGTTCTCTAGCTTCCTACAGCCCGGCTGTGTTAGCTGTTTGACCTAGCGATCTCAGGCGCAGCAGGACCGGACCTTCAGGAGCGAGGCTTCCCACAAGTAGATGGCGGTGCCTTCCTTCCCTGTCGGTCAGAGTCCGAATGCTTGGCTGTGGGGCTTCAGAACCAAGCAACATCTGAGCTTCTAGGGACCGAGGTGAAGGCTGTGATGGAGGCCCATCATCTAGTAACTGAACCTGTGTTCCCTGCGTGGAAGATGAGAATCCTGCCGGAGAATCACTGCTGCTCTCTTTCTTCTCGCATGACTTCACTTTTATTACCGGCAGTTACTGCCAGTTGAACAACATGCTTATTCATTCATTGTCTGCGGGTGTCGCACCATGAAGATAGGGATTTTCCGCATTCACTGCTGTGATTCTAGCGCCTAGAACTGAGCCTGGAACATGATGGGACTTGTCAATATTTTTAGAAGAAATTAAAAATAAGAGGTCTTTAAAAGAAAAGATTATATATTTTATTGTTTGATGGCTTTCACTGGATTTTTAATCTTTCTCTAATTTTACTGCTTTCCGGCCTTCTATTTAAAGTTGTTATTTTAACAAGCAACCTAGATGACAACAGTGAAAGGGGAGAGAATAAGCAATGCCATGCACACACGCATTGGTCCATGGGGATAGGAGGTGACAGCTACCACGCACGGGCTTCTCTTTAGACAACTGGAGGACACGGATATCCCTGTTCCCTGCTGTCAATGATTGACACGATACACGTCTATTTCTGGATGACCAATCGCCTTTCAGGCACTGTTCTAGGTTAGGAATTCAGATGAGGTACAAAATGAAATGGGGAAATACTGCTTTCAGATAGCTATGATAGTTCTGGAAGAAAGATGGAGATGAAAAACACAAATATATTAAATGGTAAATTAAAAGGTAGTACAAGTTTTGGGGTAAAATACCACAGAAAGACGGACAAGGATTGCTGGGGCAGGGGTGGGTGGGCAGGCAGGGAGACCTCACTGAGAGAAGAATGAGGCAAGCAAAGACTCCTGAGGGAAGGCTGTTCTTCCCAGAGAGCAGCTGCGCTTGAGGCAACTTGGCTGTGCACCGGTGAAAAGCAAGAAGTTCTGCTTCACAGACGCCCCAGGCCCTTATGTGTACCTGCAGGAGTTCTTTCACGGAGCCGGCTATTGTGCACATTGTCTATGTCTTTAGCTAACCCAGAAGCTAGAGAAGGACAAGGGTTCTGAGATAACAGAGGTAAACGCACCAAGGCGCGCCAAGATCCCGAGGGAGCTAGGGCAGAATGAGCAAGAGCATGGCAGGGAAGAGAGGCGGTCAGTGAGGTTGGGATCTGGGTCCTGTCGGGCCCTGTAGGCCACTGCAAGGATGAGGGACCGCTGATGGGCTCTGGGGTGAAAACATCCTCATAGTTTGTCATATCTGAACACCCTCACGATGCTGCTATATTACTATTTTTTAAAATCATTTTATTGTGGGCTTGTACAACTCTTATCACAATCCATCCATCCATCAATTGTGTCAAGAACTTTTGTACATTTGTTGCCCTCTTCATTCTCAAAACATTTGCTTTCTACTTGAGCTCTTGGCAGCAGCTCCTCATTTTTTCCCTCCCTCTTTTCTCCTCCCTCCCCCATAAACCCTTAATAATTTATAAATTATTATTATTTTGTCATATCTTACACTGTCTGACATCTCCCTTCACCCACTTCTCTGCCCCAGAGAGGAGGTTATATGTAAATCCTTGTGACCGGTTCCCCCTCTCTATCCCACCCTCCCTCCACCCTCCTGGTATCACTACCCTCACCACTGGTCCTGAAGGGATCATCTGCCTTGGATTCCTCTGTGTTTCCAGTTCCTATCTGTACCAGTGTATGCCCTCTGGTCCAGCCGGATTTGTAAGATAGAATTGGGAGCATGATAGTGGGGGGGAGGGGCGGAGTGAGCAGGGGGAGGAAGCATTCAAGAACTAGAGGAAAATTGTATGTTTCATCATTGCTACACTACACCCTGACAGGCTCATCACCTCCCCACAGCCCTTCTACAAGGGGATATCCAATTGCCCACAGATGGGCCCTGGGTCCCCACTCTGCACTCCCCCTCATTGACAATGCTATGATTTTTTGGTCTTTGATGCCTGATACCTGATCCCTTCAACGCCTCGTGATCTCACAGGCTGGTGTGCTTCTTCCATGTGGGCTTTGTTGTTTCTCAGTTAGATGGCCATGTGTTTATCTTTAAGCCTATAGGACCCCAGACTCTATATCTTTTGATAGCCGGACACCATCAGCTTTCTTCATCACATTTGCTTATGCACCGACTTGTCTTCAGCGATCGTGTGGGGATAGGCTGGTGATTACGCTGCTGTATTGAGAAGAGTACTTGTCTCAGACTCGGGCTCTGAACTCCCCGAGTAGAAAATCTAATACAAGAAATGTTTTCTTGAAAGTTTAAATTTAGTTTTTCTTCAATACTTTCTGCTCTGATTTATACTTTAAGTTATTTATTGAGGATTTACTAAAACCCTGGAAGTATGGGTAGTTGCTGTTAACGTAGACTGAGAAATAAAAGGGGTGGTGGGGAGAATCACCATTTATTGAGAGTCTTGGGTGTATCCTCCAGGCAAGGTGGTAGGCACATTACCTCTGCTATCTCAGAACCGTTGCCCTCCCAGAGCTTCTGGGCTAGCAAAAGATATAGACAATGTGCACAACAGCCGGGGCTCTGTGAAAGAACTCCTGCGGGTACACATAAGGGACTGGGGCATCTGTGAAGCAGAACTTCTTGCTTCTGACTGGTGCGCAGCCAAGTTGTCTTGAAATGGTCAGAAGGAGCGCGATGGTACTGGCAAGGTGGATTGCAGGCCCCATCTTGGAGGAAACAGCAGACTGAGCACAGACAGGAGGCAGATGTGGCAGACACTTGGGTAGATGAGGGAAAAGGGCAGACAAGAGGCCAGGGGAGTTAGCTGTGCCCAGGTTCTTAAGAGGTTAATAGTTTTAGGGGTGGGACCAAGAAGCCTCTGAAGGCATCTAAGAAAGGAACCAATACCAGAGCAAAGCCTGTACCTGAAAGAAACAAGATGGCTGCTGATTGGCTATTCAAATACTGCCTACGGGTAACTCCAGTTTTAAAAGACTTTGCGTTTGCATGAGGCATTTCTTGCCAATTTTAGAGC
Source organism: Echinops telfairi (assembly GCF_000313985.2). Taxonomy (NCBI): domain Eukaryota; kingdom Metazoa; phylum Chordata; class Mammalia; order Afrosoricida; family Tenrecidae; genus Echinops; species Echinops telfairi. The sequence continues at coordinate 17,027,639 of NW_022103918.1, forward strand.
ATAAACTAACTTGTAAGTTTGATCTTTATATTCCACATTCTGCCTGGGGAGGAATAGTCAAATGGGAATTTCTACATTGGCATTAAGGCCGTGATTAGGGGAAAATTCCTTAGGGCAGACAATTACGTCAACATATTTTTCTAATTTATATTTTAAATAGTGCAAGTGTTCCCAGAGGGCTAGTGACAGACACAGTTCTATAAATATATTAAAGTCAAACAGTTTGCACATAACTGCTATCCTGCTGACGACTCCCAGATTTAACCAATTTTTTAAGGCAATTATGTTTAGAAATGTTAAACCTACAGCCAATCAGTCTGAGGAAAAACAGAATTTACCCCAACAAAATTGCAAAGGAACATTTTCCACAATCTTTCTTTCTTTAGCATTAAAGTCTTTCCCCTTGAAATCAAAGCGAGGAGGTTTGTTTATATCGCCAATTTGTGGAGGTCAATGTGGGTAAGGAGTGCCCTTAGGGGGTGGTGTGCTGTACTGGAGGAGCTTGGGAGCTGCAATCAGAAAGACCCAGGACCATGCTTAATCTTCTTCCCTTCCCAATCATGTGAAATTGGCCAAAATATTTCACTGCTTTTGTTGGCGGTGGTGGCAGTCATCCTTTGAGACAGTTCTAACTGATAGTGACCCCTACGTACAGCAGAATGAAACACTCCCTGGTGCTGGGCCGTCCTCAGTTATTCTTATGCTTGAGCCAATTGATGCGGCCACTGTGTCAGTCCATCTCATCGTTGAACGTGAACGTCTTCCTTTTTACTACTGACCTGCTATTTGATCAAGCATGATAGACAGGGACTGGTCTCTCCTAGAAGCATGTCCAAAGTATAGGAGAAGAAGTCTTGCCATCTATGTCTCAAAGGGCCATTATAGTTATTCTTCTGCCAAGACGGATTTGTTTATTCTGTTGGCAATCCATTGTACTTTCAATATTCTTTGCATAATTCAAATGCACCCATTCTTCTTTGGCCTTTTCCTTATTCAAAGTTCAACTGTAACATGCCTATGAGGTGACTAAAAAATACCATGGCTTGGGTCAGGCACACTTTAGTTCTCAAAGTGACATTCTTGCTTTTCAACACTTTAAAGAGCTTTTATGCAGCAGATTTACCCAATGTACTGTGTCATTGCGTCTCTTGACTGCTGCTTCATGAGCACTGATTGTGTATCCAAGAAAGACAAGATCTTTGACAACTTCAATCTTTTTCCCTCTATTTATCATGATGCTACCTACTGGTCCCATTGTGAGAATTTTTTCCTTACACTAAGTTGTAATCCATACTGAAGGCTACAATCCTTGATCTTCATCAGCCAAGCATTTCAAGTCCTCCTCACTTTCGGCAAACAAGGTTGTGTCATCTGGGTATCACACATTGTTAATAAGGCTTCCTCTAATCTTCATGCTGCATTCTTCATATAAACCAGCTTCTCTGATTATTTGCTCAGCATACAGATTGAATAAGTATGTTGTCATAGGAAGCCTAAAGTAATACTTTACATCCCAAATCCTCACCACTGGACCAGAAACCAGTATCATGATAAAGGGAGAAAAGCCTGATGTTTTCAAGGATTCAATTTTACTTGGATACACAATCAAAGCTCATGGAAGCAGCAGTCAATAAATAAAAAGTTATATGACACTGGGAAAATCTGTTGCACAAGGCTTCTTTAAAATGTCAAAGAGCAAAGATGGCATTTTGATGACTACGGTGTCCCTGTCTCAAGCCCTGCTATTTTTAATCATCTAATATGCACGTGAAAGCTGTACAGTGAACAGAACGATTTTCGAAGAATTGATGTATTTGAAAAATATTGAAATTACCATGGTCTGTCAGAAGAACGAACAAATGTATCTCAGAAAAAGTACAACCAGAAGACTCCTTAGAATTGAAAATGTCGCGACTTTGTCTTGCATACATGTTATGGGGTGGGGGGGATCGGTCCCTGGAAAGCTAGAGTCAGCCCAAAATGGAATGGACTGACATTGTGGTTATAAGAAGGGGTTCAAGTAGGACAACATCCCATGGGATGGCACACGTCCAGGCAGCATATTGTTACGGTTTACATGGGGTCACAGTGAGTCACAACTTACTTGATAGCATCTACCAACAACACAACACCAAAGACATAGTCTTTGATAGACTCAACGCAAGAGGATTGAGTTCCTTCTCTGCTAACGCCTTGCTATGTGATCTTCAGGGAGCTCCCAACCCTCTGTGTGTTTCTGTCTCCTTAGCTGTAAAACAGTAATACCATCTACTTCATAGGGCTGTCTGAGAATTAAATGGCTCAAATGCTGTAAAGTACTTAAAATATGGCATGACAAACAAAGCACTATCAACGTGTTTATTAAAAGTCTTTTAAAAGGGACTGAATAGCTCACAGGGCATTTATAATAAGTAAATTAAGTCTTGGGATGGTTGCACATAAAGATCATGGGCACTTGCAAACTTGTCACTAGATTATATGTGTTTATCTTCCAGATCTACCACTGATAAGCAACATGACCTCGGGCAAATTACTTCAACTTTCTATACTTCAATATTCTTTTCTGTACATATATAACTATAAAGGAATCTACCCCAAATATTCTATGAAATTGAAAATACTATAAATATTTAGATAACTATCAGAGTTATGGATGAGAGTTGGAATGGGTTGGGATGCTTTCTTGATATATAATTACTTATTGATATAAGCTCTTTCTTATACATATACAAGGGGGTAGCCAAAAAAGCCCAGAATTGTGCTGGGCAGAGCAGAGCTTTCATAGTATGCATTTTTCTGCTAGATGAGGATCAAACAACTTGCTCTGAGTTAGGGCACCCAATGGCATCACCTGGGAAGGTTCTCTCTGGTCACAGTGAATTTTTTTCATAAAAGTAGTTTTACTCAAATCTCGTTTTTTTGTGATGGCTGAATTTAAGAGAACAGTGTGTGGGTGTGAAATTTTGTTTCCTGCTCTGGAAAAAAATGTCTCCGAAACTGTTGTGATGTTGAACACAGCTTATAAGGACAACACTATAGGAAAAACTCAAATGTACAAGTGGTTTTCTCATTTCAAAAATGGTGAAACATCCATTGATGACAAACCTCATTCTGCACATACATTAACTTCCCAAACGGAAGAAAATTTTGACTCAAAGTGCATATGGAGTTTTTCCACCAGGTCAGACTGTTAAGTTTGCTATTTAGAGGTTCTGAGAATATTGCAAACAGTGTGTGACAAAAAAAGGCCTGATTTGTGGCAGATGAGAGACAGGTTTTGCCACCATGACAATGCACCTGCTCATGCAGCCATCTCAGTGTGCCAGATTTTGGCAAAAACAGCAAGCTTCTCTTGGTCTACACACCTGACTCACCTGACCTCTCTACATGCCACTTATTTTTCTTTTTACAAATGCAGAGGGCTATGAAAGGATAACGATTTGACAATGTAGAAGAGGTGAAGGAAAAAATGAGGGAGGTGCTGTCAGCCATCCAAGCAGATGAATTTGAAGAATGTTTCCAAGAATGGAATCACAGATTTGGCAAATGTATTAAGTGTAATGAAGAGTACTTTGAAGGTGATAAGGTTGTTTTGTAAAAATATTCAAATACTTAGATTAGATAAAAAATCTTTTTTTGGGGGGGGGGGTACCCTCTCATTTGAATGTCACTGGATTTGTTTCTCTAGTTAACCTGGCCTAACACAATAGCCTTACCTGGTAATCACATTGCAAACAATTCTCATAGGTTGAAAAATATGAGAATACTTTAGAAATAAGAGTATGACAAATTATTACAGCAATGTAAATGTATACATCATATATCTATGTGTAAACTATATATGTGTATATATTTCTGGAATATGACAAAATTATCTTAAATAGTTTGACTCAATAGTGACTACAATAACATGCGGGAGGTGTTGCGCTAGTCTTAGGAAGCAATACATCTTGCATCCTCAGGTAAACAATGGTCCAATGGAAGACCAAGAGATAAAAAATCACAGTGAGGTATGATGAATGCGTCAGTAGGGCTGTGATGAGAAAGAGCACAGAGAGATAAGACTGACGAGGAAATGATTGAGATGGGTGCTAATGAATAGAGTTTTCCTGACAGGTGAGAGGTATTTTGTTTAGATTCCCTCAAGATGGTTATGACTCATATCTATCCTATAGACACAGAACAAAACACTGCCTGGACCGGCGTTATTAGAATTGGATCCATGGCAGCAGTCACTGGGTCAATCCATCTTTGTGAGAGTCTTCCTCTCTTACATCCCCTACTACTTTACCAACTCTGATGTCCTTCTCTCGTCTCTGCCGATGAGCTGTGCAAAGTGAGTGACTCTCAACCATTCCCATTTCTAAGAAGCATTCTAGCTGTGTTTCTTCCAAGATAGGTTTGTTTGTTCTTCAGTCAGTTCACAGTATTTTCAAAATTCTTCACCAGGACCATAAGTCAATTCATAGATTCCTATGGATCTCCCTTATTCAATGATCAACTTTCAAATACATTTGAAGTGATTGAAAATAGCCTGGCTCACTTAGATGCAACTTAGCGCTCAAAGTGACATCCTTACTCTTCAACACTCTAAAGAGATCTTGTGTAGCAAACTTACCCATGTCCTTTTGACTGCTGCTTCATGAACATTGATTGTGGATCGAAGGAAGATGAAATCCAAGTTTTATCCATTTATTATGATGTTTTCTATTGGTCCAATTGTGATCACTTTCATTTGATGTGGTGGTTATGCATTGGGCTGCGATTCACTTGGCTGGCTGTTCAAAACCACCAGCAGTTCCTTGAGAGAAAGACAGGACTTTCTACTCCTGTAAACAGCTTCCTCAGACACCCACAAGGGGTTGCTATGAGTTCCAATTGACTCAGTGGCAATGAGTTGAGGGTTTTTCGGTGATGTTGAATTGCAATCTGCAATGAAGATTATTTTGTTCTTTATCAACAAGTGCTTCACGGCCTTCTCGCTTTCAGTAAGCAGGAATGTGCCATCTGCAATAAGTCTACCTCTTGATACTGCTTTCTTCTTCACATAGTCCAGCTTCTCAGATTATTGCTCAGCAGACAAATTGCATAAGTGTGGTGAAAGGATACAACCCTGACCCACACTTTTCCTAATGAAACCATTGAGTCTTTCCTTGTTCTGTTCTAACCACTGCTTCTCGGCCCAAGTATAGGTTCCACGTGAGCACAACGAATTATGGAATTCTCATTTTTCTCAGTATTATCCATTGTTTGGTATGATCCACAGAGTCAAAGGCCTTTGCAAAGTTAGCAAATCACAAGTAACCATATTCCTGATATTTTCTGCATTCAGTCAAGATCCATCTGTTGTCAGTAAGGGCATCTCTGGTGCCACACTCTTTTCTGAATCCAGCTTGAATTTCTTTCAGCTTCCTGTCAATGGACTGCTGCAGTTATTTAATTATCTTTAGCAAATTTTTACTTACATGTGATATTAATGGATTTTTTCAGGAATTCCCATATTCTTTTGGGTCACCTTTCTGTGGAATGGATATAAATATGGATCTCTTGCATTCAGTGACATCTGTTGGCATCCAAGAGTGAGCACTTCGTGAGCTTGTTGAAACCTTGTAATTGGTATTCCATCATTTCCTGGAGACCTGTTTTCTTGCCAATGCCTTCATTGCAGCTTGGATTTACTCCTTCGATGCTATCAATCATTAATCATATGCTACCTGTTGAAGTGATTGAAAGTTGACAAGCTCTCTGCATTCCATCCATCTTCTTTTGCATCTTTCTACACACTTCAAGATTTTGCTTGTGTTGGGCTGGGTAGCCCAGAGAAACAAATCCAGTGACAGTCAAATAAGAAAGAGTTTGGCTGCAACAAGTCCTCTTATATCAAAAGAAAGCATCCCAGCCCAGTCCAACCTAATCCTCCAAGTTCAATGCACGCCAGGTTCCTCTTTAGACTCATACAGCCACAGGCTGGTAAAACAGAACATTGAACAAAGAAGCAGTTCGATCACAGGCTTGTGGGTACAGTCATGTGGATTTAAGGTCACTGAAAACATGGCAGGGTGCCAACAGTTCTCAGGTCAGATGGCTCACATGGTCCCATGGGGGCAGGCAGAGTACCAGCAGGCAGGAAGGCAGAGAGGCAGAGAGGGTAGTCTCTAGAGTCCTTCACCCTCATACAAAAGACCATCCTCTGAAGGAGGTGTCATCAAGCTACCACTTGATTGACAGATTTCACTGCCCCTCTAGCCTCTAGTGTCTAGCTGACATAAAATCACCCAATTACCACATTGCCCAAGGAACCTTTCGATATTGCAACTTGAAGTTTGAATTTGTTTTTTTATTTTTATTGGAAGCTTGGATTTTTTAATTCAGTTCTTTCAGTTTGAGAAATGCTGAGTATGTTCTTCCTGCTTGACTCATTCTAGGTCGTTGCACATTTCCTTAGAATACGTTACTCTGTCTTCTTGATCTGTTCCTTGACATTTTCTGCTAAGCCCTTTACGTCATCATTTCTTATAGTGTTTTTCCTATGCTATCGTCAAGGGCAAGTTTCAGAGTCTTTTCTGTCATCCACTTTGATCTTTTCTCTTTTTCCTGTCTTTTGGTTTCTTCAGATGTGATGTCCTTGAAGTCGTGCCAGAGTTCATCAGGTTTTGTGTCATTAGTGCGCTATGCATCACATCTATTATTGAGATATTCTCTTTAAATTCATGTGGAATACACTCAAAGTTGTATTTTGGCTCATGTGGACTTGTTTTAAGTTTCGGAACCTGAACTTACATACGATGGCCTGTTCCAGAGTCAGCTTCTTTGTTTTTGGCGGCTGATATTGAGTTTCTCCATTGTCCCTTCCCACAAATGTAGTCAATTTGACTTTTGTTTATTCCATCTGGTGAGTTCCACAAATACAGTTACTGTTTATATGGTAAAATATATATTTTCAGTGAAGATGGCATAGGCCTTGAAAAATTCTATCATGCAAGCTTCAGCTTCATTTATATCACTAACGCCATATTTTCCAATGACGGCTTCTTCTTCTTTGTTTCCCACTTGTGCATTCTAATCACCAATAATTATTATTATATCTTGAATGCATGTGTGATCAATTTCTGACTAAAGATGCTGGTAGAATTCTTCAATTTCTTCATTACTAGCTTTAGTGGTTGGTGCATAAATTTGATTATAGTTGTATTAACTGGAATCTCATGTATCCATATAGATATCACCCTATCACAAACAAAATTGATAGATCTTGAAATGTTCTTTTTGATGATGAATGAGATGTCATCCGTCGCAAATTAGTCATTCCCAGGATAGTAAACCATGATTGATTCAGAATGGCCTCTGCCTGTGGTTGCTACATAATCTGGTGTCAATTTGAGACTTACGAGAAAATGGGAGGATTCTAGCCTGTCAATCAGGTCATGTCCAATGAGGCCTTTGTGTGGGCATGGCCTTCTCCTGAGGATTCTGGGAACTCCAGTATTCCTCGCTGGAGGCAGGAGACTCTCTTGGCTTACTCCCTGTGAGACATTCTTGTTGACAAGTCATATGGAGACAGGCTGATGGTAGCCAGAGCCTCAGAGCTGAACAAGCCACGTGGAGACCCCTGCCAGTGCTGAGATGCTTATACTGCCACTGGATCCATAAGACTCCCCACCCACTTGCCTATATTCCATTCTGCATTCGGCATCATTGCATGTGTTTCGTGAGTCTGAAGAGGAATTTATAGCTTGGTATTGGACATATGAGCTAATCGCAGACTATGGACTTGATCTGAACTGGGCTAGAATGTTTTGTCAATATTCAATTGCTCTTGTATGTAAAGCTCTTTCTTATACACATATGAGTATAAGAAATTTCCCTGGATTTGTTTCTCTAGTCTACCTGTACTAACACACTGTCCTTCCATGTCAGCACATTAATGTCTAGCATATTGATTTTTATGTGTTCCATTTCATTTTTGACCACTTGGAGTTTTTGAGATTGATATTTTGTACATTCCAAGTTCTAATTGTTAGCAGAAGTTTGCAGCTGTTTCTTCTCATTTCGAGTTGTGCCCCTTTAACCTTACTCCATCTATATGGAGTATTGCTATGGTCTAATCCATTACTATGGTCTAATCCATTAATATGGCCTAATCTCCCAGAAAAGGCAGTTCTCTCTCAGCCAAATTTTGAGTGGCTTCCAACCTGAGGGGCTCAACTTTGGGTATTATATTTCAAAATGACCCGCTACTCTTTGTAGGTTTTCAGTGGCTTACCCCTCAAAAGTGAATAGGAAAGAAAGATCATGTAGTAACCAGAAAATAGAAAACAAATGGTGATAACAGAATAAACTCAAATCCAATGTACTATATTACCGTCATCAAAGCAAGTTAAAATGTATTACTATAAAATCACACAAATATTTCTTGAACAAAAACATCAAAAGGTAAAAACGATTGTTTCTCGACATATGCTGCTTATCTGTAGACACTTCTGAAGACAGTGTTTCTATTTCTCTCACCCATCCCCAAGTAAGCCTGGGCTCGCTGATTACCAACACTTCAGAGCAGGCATTGTTGGCATCCTTGAGGAACTCAAATTTAGTTATTTTGAATATTCTTCGGTAACGAAAATAAGTCTGAAGGGGAAATATTAGGGTCATATGGTGAATGAGGCAGATTTTGCAACAAAATTATCTTTTTAGATAGTCTTTGTTACCTAGAATGATGAGCAGGTACTAATGTTATTTTAGTAACAAACTATTCTAGCTAATAAGGTTACCTAAAATTATAATCATGCATCTTCATGATGGAAAAACATTCCTTGCTGAAAATTTCCTGGCCTTTGTCTGACGGATGCATTTTTCAAAATCTTAAAAGCTTCTTTCTAATAGGCCCCATGGTTGCTGTTTGTCCTTTGAGGAACCCTATCAAGATGATCCCTTCGAAATCCCTCCAATACTGTCACCAGGAGCTGATCTCTCTGCCTGAACTGGTGAGGCAGACTTCCTTGGAAGGCATGATTTGGATGGATCACATCCTTTGGATAGTATTGCCAAATCCAAAAGCTATCTCTGGTTAAGATTTATTCTATAAAATCATATCTATACCTTTCATTTTGTTTAAAAGGTGGTTGGAACAATCAGCAATTTAAGCTAGCTGATCTGTGTGCAACATATTCAATGCCCATTGAGCCAAAAGCTGGTTCGGGCCAAGATGTTTGCTTAAAATGGAAAGAGTTGAATCCTGTGAGAGCCAACAGCTAAGGAATCACGCGATGGGCTTTCCCATCAGTTTCTGAATTTGAGGCACAGTTTCTTCATTCACTGAAATCGATGGCCTTTTCTCTCCTGGCTCATCTCTGAGGGCTTCTCAACCTGCTTTCCTTAAAATACTTGAAGCATCTGAAAATTGTTGCTTTATGTGGGGCAGGATTTCTGTAAACTTGTTGAAAAGCTTCAATTGTTTGGGGAAATATCTAATTGCATTTTGTAAAAATTTATATTAGCCCTGACATCAAATATTATTCCCATGACACAAAAATTATCCTTCTGTTTTTTAATGCATCCTAATGAGGCTAAGACATTGTATTACTGTGAGAGCTTATCTAAGGGCACCTCCTGATCACAGAAACTTATTTAAACATGTTTTGTTTGCAATAAACCCATATGTGTATGAACTATAACTGTAGTAGCAATATATTTTTGCTGATCTATGTGGCCTAAATAATTAATTTAAAATACAAATTATATTTAAAAAAACCCCAACTTATTACCATTCAGTCAATGCTGACTCATAGTGACCCTGCAGGGCAGGGTAGAACTGACCCTGTGAGTTTCTGAGACCAAAACTCTTTAGGAGAGCACAAAGTCCCATCTTTGTCTCCATGAGTGGCTGGTGGTTTTGAACTGCCAACCTTGCAGTTAGCAGCAACCCAGAGTGTAGCGATTATACCACCAGGGCTACCCAACTATATGCTGTCCTTTTTTAAAAAATTTGTTATTTTTTTATTATGCTGTCTTTACTAACAAGCACTTTAAACATAAGTACACAGACAAATTAAAAGAGAAATTAACTAAATATAGATCCTAAGAAAATTTGTGTAGCTGTATTTGTATCAGAGAAAGCATACTTTAGGACAAAGAAATTTCCAGTAATAAAGAGAATTATTGTATTACTAAATGAAGAGAGTGAGTTTAAAAGCCACAGTATCCTTAAATTTATATTAAAAATAAACAAAAACAAAAATCAAAAAGCCCAAAGTAACTGTCTGTCATTGAGTCAATTCTGATTCATAGTGACCCAGGGAAGCTTAACCCAATACTTCACCAGGCTGCCCACAAAAATCAAAAGTGGTTCAAAAGAGATGAACTGGAAATGAACAGAAATTAAGGAGATCCATAACTCTAATGGGGGATTTCAATATTTCTTTCTCAATAATTTAGAAAACAACGAGACAGTCAGTAATGACATAGATGACGTCAACAGCACTATTGAATACCTTGGCCTGGTTGAAATGTATAGACATTGTACCTAACAATTGCAGAATGCACCTTCTTCTCAAGCACACGTAGGTCATTCATTAAGATAAGTCATATACTGGGCACTAATGCAGGTCTCAAAACATTACAATGATTGAAATAATAAAGATTATATTCTCGGACCTTGGAGAATTAAATTGCCAATATGTAAACATACATTGTACCTATGGACTAAATAAAATAAACCTAGAAAATAATATATGTTTATAAATTACATGACAATTCTCTAAATAACTCATTGATTGAGGAAGAAATAATGAAATATTTAAACTGAATTATGAAAATAACATATAACCTCCTCCCTGGG
>NW_022103918.1:17039462-17041707 GCF_000313985.2 Echinops telfairi
CTTGGCAACATAGAAAAAGGATAATCCATCAGGCAGTATTTTTATTCCAAAATTTCCAGGTTGGTTTTACATTTTAATATTAACTAGTGTAATTCACTACATTAGCAGTGTAAAAAAGAAAAGCATATGGTGAACTCAGTAAACCAGAGACCAGACGCACTGCCGTCAAATCGATCCCTGAGTACATCCTCTTAAAATGTGATGGCGAGGATGATCCTCCACATCTGTTTCACATCTTATTGGAGGGCTTTACCAGTAAAATAAAGCAAGAGAAACAATAGGCACACATTAGAAAGTAGGAGGTAAAGCCATAAATTACTGCAAATAATATAAGCATATATGCAGAAAATCCTAAGAAATGTTCATTAAAACCCCCTAGAATTAATACAAGGACTGAGAGCATACAAGTCAATTCCATTTATATTCTAGCAATAAACATTTATAAAATAAAATGTAAAAACCAATAACATTTACAATGGCTTACCTAACCATGAGTACATAGGGGGAAAAAATACCAAAATATGTGTAAGCTATGTATACTGAGGCTACCATTATTTCTGAAAGAAGATAAAGCCCTATATAAATGCATAGTTTCATTGTGCTCCTGGGTGCAGAGACTCAATATTACTCTGAAATTTGCTCTGGCTGCATGAACATAAGGAAATCATCTCTCTGAGTCCCCATCTTAAAATAGAAATTATACACCTAAGCACGGGGTTTATATAATGCTTGGAAAATTGGAGAGTGCTCTTTAAAGGCAAGATAACATTTTCATTAATATTATTAAAGATAATATGCTACCATTATTGAGCACCCAGACCATGATGTAGGTGTTTTTAGTTACATCTCAGCTCTTTACTGATTCTTGGGAAACATTTATCATGTGTAGAGAGCAATTTACTAAATGAGAGAAATGTTCTCTCTTCATGGCATGTCTACAGAAAACTCTAATGCAAATGCACAGTTGATGTGAATGGTGCCTATGGACATGAATGCATCTCAGGGAATAAAATACAGTCACACCTGGGGCTAACATTAAATGCATAAACAGTCACATGTTATCTGTCTTATCATTTACCTGTGAATTTGTTGTAAATATCTTAAGATTATGAGATTTTATTTCTCACACACACTCTTGACAATCTTGTGTGCCATACACAGGGACCAGCAGTTACTAGTATGCTAGGAGCTTAGAGGTGAAACCTGGGACAGAGACACTGGGCTCAATATAGCTGAATCGACTTCAACAGTGGTCCAGAAGAAAGATTCTGCTCGTTACTACAACATGCGATTAAGGTATAGAAGGAACCCATTGAAGTTTAGAATAGGAATTTCAAATTAGAGAAAATGCAGAGACCACATTAACCTTCCTTTTGGCCAAATTCACCTTGACTCTGGAATGCTGGGGGAAATATATGAAAAAAGTGCAAAACGTGATGGACAGATGCTGAGGACTTAGATCCAAGCATCTAATAGCAAGCACCATCCAGTCCAAAGGAGGAAGAAGCATAGAGTCAAAAGTGCAGGCTCATTTCCCCTGGTTGTGACTGGATCAGTTCCAGAACACTCTCTCATTATTGACTTCACAAACCAAGAGTATGGAATGGTGATTACAGAGTTAAGAAAATAAATTATGACAGAAATATCCAATGACGAACTGACACTTAACATCAAGAATCATGGAAGAGAATGATAGTTTCACTTTTCAAGTGACTGAAAAGCTCATATGTTAAGAATTGTGTTGGGAGTTTAGAGTACACAATAGCCAAAATCTGAAAGGAAATGGTTAAAATATATTTTTTATAAAGTTATAGCATCTATGTAATAAGTATATGTGGTAGTTACATAATCTGGTGTCAATTTGGGACTTCAGAGGATGAAGAGTGAAGGGGGGGCGAGTCTAGTCTGTCAATTGGATCATAGCCATTGAGGCCTCTGTGTGGGCATGGCCTTCTGCTGAGAATTCTGGGGATTCCTGAATATCCTCCTTGGAGGTGGGAGACAGACTCTCTGTCTTGGCTCACTCCCTCGGAGACTCCCTATTGACAATGGTCACTCCATGAAAGATGCTTTACTGACAAGACACATGGGGCTAAGCCCTGGGAGCTGAAGAAGCCACATGGACCTACCCTGATGCAACCAGACCTCTGGAGCCAGAGAAGCCACATAGAGACCCCTGCCAGTGCTGAGATGCTTACAATGCCACTGGAGCCAGAAGACTTCCAACCCACTGGCCTGTGACCTT
>NW_022103918.1:17041999-17046778 GCF_000313985.2 Echinops telfairi
AACCTATTCCTCCAAGGTGCTTACCTTCTGTTTAGGGAGGCAGGTGAACAAATTGTGATTAGTACAGGAATGAAGACTGCATTGAAAAGCAAAGTGATCACACCTAACCCGGGAAAGATGCTACTTTAGGCAAGTTTTGAAGAATGTGTGATCCAGAGAAGGGTGTTCGAAGTAGCGGAATAGTCTTAAAGCATGAGATGACTTGGTTTATGTTGGAATTAAAAGTAGCACAGAAGTGCAGGCATGTAGAATACAAGACAAGTCAAAGAGCTGTACCTTTTTAAGTGCTAATTTGTACCCATTATTCTGTTGGACCTCATAGAATATCTTAAGTCAATCCTCATAATAACCCTAGTGTAATAATTTTTTAAGAAAAGTAATTAATGCAGGGTTAATAAACAAACCTTAAAATCTTAGGTTTGACTGAACACAATAAAGAGTTGTTTTCCATCTCATAAGATCAAGAAACCAGGACATCTCCAAGATCACCACCACAGAGTGAACAACAGATGGAGTGGAGGTTCCTATCATATGCATAACCCCCCCTTTATCTCACTCTATCAGCCAGAACCAGTCACATGGTTTCAACTTTGCTGGAAGGCTGGGGAACGTATATGAGCTCATATGAATATTTGGTGAACAATTGTATTTGTTCCGTCTTGGTGTAGCAGAACACCTCAGCAAACGCAGTGGCTCAAATCAACGCACGTTTATTATCTCAACTTCTGTGGGTCAGGTGTTGAGGCATGGCTTAGCTGGATCTCTGCTTCAAGCCCTTAAAAGACTGCTCAAGGTATTGACCAGGGCTACAGTGTCATCTGAGTCTTCACAGGAAACGGATTCATCCACTTCCTTGTTGTGGGAGCCCTCCTTTTCTGTTGACTGCAGGTGACTTTTAGTTCCTTGTCACATGGGCTTTTCCAACAAGATCACTTTTCTCCTGAATGTGAGCAAGGGCCAATATTTCCTAACAATGTTGTTGCTGCAATGTTCTATGATGCAATCACAGAACGTAACATCCTCCTATATTTTCCATGTTCTGATGGCGAGAGGCAAATCAGAGATCCAGTATGCACTTAAGGAGAGGGGATTATACAAGGGCATTAAGTACCAGGGTGTGGGGATATTTGAAGGTAATCTTAGTGCTAATATTATATTGTTATGCCCTGCGTACAATTATTATAGCCATAGGTTGATATGAAAGGTTAATGCCCTTGGCTGCAAACCGAAAGATTGGAAGTGAATGATTATCCAGGGGTGTCTTGCAAGAAAGGCCTGGTGGGCCCCTTCTAAAAATCCAACCACTGCAAACTCTATGGAGCACACCTAGGACACAGCTGGGTTCATCATGCGTTGGAGTTAACTTGATAGCAACTGATGGGTTGGATATTTATCAGAAAAGGAAATCGGGTCACACGGACACTGAAGTATTTGTCTAAGATCTCACAACAAATTATGAATAGCATTAGAATTCTTGCCAATTTTATTCTAGAACCCATATTTTAAATACTAACAGAGTATTAAGACTTTACGGACTTAATGATATTAGATGTGATATCCTATACATGATGGGGAAAAAAACCAGTTCATATTTCGACTTCAGATACATCAGTTGACTACAGGTGTTGGATTTGAGAAAGTAAGACTGAAAGCCATAGGCCACATGGGAGGTCATCAGAGGTCATTAGGGCCTCACGCAGATGAAGACAAAGGGACATGGTGAGAATGAAGGATATGTATGAAATGGACAGGACTGACTGATTCAGTATAGACACGGGCAAGTGGGACTATTCAAGAATAAATTTCTACTATCTTGCTGAAATAACAAAATGTTAAGTTATCCTATCCACAAATGTAGTATATTTGTCCAGTTTTGCAAATCTCTTTCGGGTTCTTGTAGTAGTGTTTTGTAGTTTCCTTTGTATGAATCTTTTGTACCTGTAGTCAGATTTATTCCTAAGTGCTACATCGTTTAGGTAGTTATTATAAATAACCATTTATAATTTTCCTAAGAGTTTTCCTGATTTTTTCAGCATTCTCTTTACTAGTGTGAAGGAATTTTTAAACGCCGATCTGGTACCCTACACTATGAGGGATCTTTCTATTGTAGTAATTCTCTTGATAAGTTTCTGGAATATTCTACATGTAAGATGCTATCATCAGGAACAAGAAAATTTTACCTTTTTTGT
Organism: Echinops telfairi; assembly: GCF_000313985.2. Taxonomy (NCBI): domain Eukaryota; kingdom Metazoa; phylum Chordata; class Mammalia; order Afrosoricida; family Tenrecidae; genus Echinops; species Echinops telfairi. The sequence goes on from NW_022103918.1 coordinate 17,044,189, forward strand.
ACCAATTTTGATGTCTTTCATTGCTCTTTTTGCCTTATTGCTCTGACTAGGCCTTACAATGCAATGTGAAAAAAGAAGTGGCAACAAAGAGCATCCTTGATTGGTTCTTGTTCTCAAGAGAGAAGATTTCAGTTTCTCTCCATTGTGACAAAGGTTGGTTTTTAGTTCTGTGTATTTGCCTTAATTGTGTTGGGGGATTTCCCTTCTATTCCTTTTTTGCTGAATATTTTTAATAAAGAATGAGTGATGGATTTTGTTAAATGTCTTTTTAGTATAGGTTGATGTTAGCATGTTTTCTTTTCCTTTGTTTTATTTATGTGATGAACTACATAGATTGTTTTTCCAGTGTTAAACCATCTTTACATACCTGTTATGAACCCTACTTGGTCATGATGTATTATTTTTTGGTTTTGATATGTTGTTGGACTCTAAGATTTGGTTGGGAATGTTTCATCTATGTTCATCACAGATATTGGTCTGTAATTTTAATGAAACCCTTGAAGAAGTTATGTAGGGAGGGCCATGTCTCGTGTCATGTATCTGTCTAGGACAGTGCGCAAACATCCGTCCTAGCTGGTTCTCATAAACTGCTTCCTTACTGCAAATGGTAAGGAATTGGGGGGAGCAGCTGCAAACAATTTTCCCTGGTAGAAAGTAAACAAGAGCGATACAGAACTCACTCTCAAGGCTATGAGAAATTCAGGCGTGGGAATAGCAAACTTATCTGGGAACAGTGCCAGTCTTTAGTACTTAAAAATAAAGCACTGTGGTCCGTCAAGCACTGCAGTTTGTACCGTCTCTGTCTGTGTCTATTTTGTGCTACAGTCCTGTATTGTCTCTTTGTGTGCTTGTGTCTGTTTGGTTCCATGTTCATTCTCCCTGCTCAAGAAACCGCATCAGCCATATTTCCAGTCTCCTGTTATACAACACTCCTCTTTATATTTATTTTGCCTTCTAGAACACATCAAACTTATTCTATGTCATGGTCGTTGCACCTGCTCATTTCCCTTCTAAGTGCTTTTAACAACAACCACATGAGGTGCACTCTTGCTAAGCCCATTTATGGATAAGAAAATTGAGAGACAAAAAAATAAAGTAACTTTCCATAGAACTAACTAGTGCTGAAGCCTATATTTTGGAAGGGCAAGCTGGTTGCAGAGCCAAATGTGCCAGCACCATGCAATTCAGCTTCTAGATCTGTCTCAGCTCAGAATTCTTGACTTCTGGGTCCCCATTGTTTTGTTTCTGTATATTTAGTAGCAACAGGCCAATGTAACCCTACTTTATTTACTCATTGAATCACTCATCCCCAAATATTCATTATCTGTTGTACATCAGTTACGGTGCTGTCATTTTATATTAATTTTCTCTTTTAATCCTCTCAATCACATCACTAGACACATTGTTGAAAGGTTTATGGTCCCCAGTTTAAACAAGAATCTACTTTAGCATCTATCATAGTTCTTATTTTAAGGGAGCCCTTCATAAGCTACAGTTGAATAAACTTACCTTGAACATGTTCACAACAAGGCTGGTTGAAATAAATGACAGCACCAGTATGGGTCGTACACAGGACCAACTCAGTCTGTGACTGGTCACTCAGCATTTCCTTCTTTAATTCCAAACCTATCTATTTGAGACCCACCTATGAAGAAGACTTTTTAAAATTAAAAATAGAATAATATTTAAAAGATGATGACCCAGCTACTTCTTATCCAAGAAATTCATATTTCTCCACATATCAAATTGCAGGAGACAGATGCCAACTTTTATGGGTTTTAACTTCAGTCAAATGAGTTTCTTTTCTCTCTGCTTGCCAAACAAGCATTGGCATATCTTTATTCCAATGAAAACTTTATTATTAAAATCATCACCCAACTCCCTAAGGACACCATGAAATATTGCAATCTTAGCCATTCATATCCCCTACTCACTATTTCCAGATTGCTCTTGTAAAAACACCTCATTATCTATCATTACTTCCTCCAATCTAAAACACGGTATAGAACATTGTACAAATCACTGAGGGATAGAGTTTTCAAGGCAGCTGTGATGAGGCTGAATTCTATTATATTATTACTACAGTCCTATCTCCAGTAGGAGCACAGCACATACTCACAGCTTGTAATGGTTAACTTCTGTGTCAACCTGGTTCAGTCAGGTTTCTCAGTGGTTGGCAGTTAGGACTGGTAATCTCCCATGATGTGAGCTAACATAATGTAATCAACTCTTCTCTTCGTGCTGGATCCTGTGTGTGGCTCCTCAACCCACCATATTGTCTACTGACTCTGGGAGTCATCCCAGCCTAACATCTTTCCTGCTGATCTCGGGCCCATCCACTCTGAATCCATGCTGTGGTCTTCCTGCTTTCTGATTCATCAGCCCGGACAACTTCACAAATCAGTAAAAAGCCTCTAGCTTAACATCAGACCCATAGACTTGAACCAGACTGGACTTCCCATTTCTACACTCATGCAAATTACTTACTTAGAATAAGTTTATATATATATATATATATACATATACATATACATATCCTGTTTATCATTAGGTCAAGGAATTAAATTAAAGATGTGGAAAAGGGATTGTC
>NW_022103918.1:17046937-17067275 GCF_000313985.2 Echinops telfairi
GTCTTCACTTGAGAAGATTCATCAGTTGGTTCTATGACTTGGGGTGAGCCAGAATCTGGGGCCATTCCTCTGAAACAGCAGTGAAGGGGCATGTGGAACTTTCTAGAGGCCCTTGAATGTAGAAGAGATGATGCTTGGAGAGTGTGGAGGGACGTGAAGGTGATGGAGGCTGAGGTCCAGGTAGGAACAGGGAAAAGCGATAGCTGGGAAGGTCTGGAGGGTGAAGCGAAAGAAAGTGAGAGACTAGCCCTGGAAGATGTTAGGGGCTATTAAATAAGAGGAGAGAAATGAAAGTTGAGCAAGAATTGCCCTCGGGTTATACCTTCTTCAAGCAATATTAGAAAAAGGTGGAATGTCAGAGTAAGCAGCCTCTGACAATCATGGGAGGTTGGGTCCGTAGGTGCAACTGTACAGTGATAATATATAAAGATCATAGTAAGTCATAGAGAATAGGAAAGGTAGAAGAGAGAGTAAAATAAAGGAGTCAGACACATTTTATGGTAGCATGTTCACCTCCGGGATGGCCATGATCTCAGCAGCCAGGTTTACCCAGAGAGCAGGAGGAGGAGCGAGATCTTTACTGTTTGGGGGCTTTTACAGGCAGCCATTAGTCATGCGTATTCAGGAGTCACCTACATCACAAGGTGGGTGGTAATCACAGTAAAGTCCCTGAGCTCACAGGTGAGGAAACCAAATACCTGCATTGGGGGAAAGCATAAGGGGGGATGGATGCCTCTGCATGAGGAGACAATCAAAGAATGTCTGCTTCTACAGGGAGACAGAAGCAACTGTGCGCTCACTTTAAGGCAGCATCGTTGTTAGGGGAGAATCTGTGGGAATGGCATTTAAACCAGGATAATGTCCTTGGACTTTCTGTCTAATTTAGCTTTCCAGATTCGCTCCATTATAAGTTAGGGAACACAGTCCTGGTCATCTTTCCCTCAGTGTTGGTTTCCCCCAGGTGAATTCCTTTTGGATGATCCTTCTTTGAAAGTGGAAACATTCCTGAATGACCTATGTGGCTCATGGTTATAACATACCACCATATGCAATAACCATTTCGTGAATATGTTGGGTCATCATAAATATTACTATGTAACAGGGAAGAAAATAAGCCATTGGCAATTTTAGAGAGGCTAATCATTGAAGGCATGTATGGAGTCTTGGTTGTTCTGGGTTTGGTGGTGGGCTGCTGAGGCGAAAGACGAGGCTGTCTGCTCTAGCACAGTTACAGTTTCTGGAACCCACTCTAATCTTCTCGGAGTCCCAATTAACTTGATGGCAGTCTTGCCTTCTTGTAGTTTAGTGAAGGGTTGTGTGGTAGTTTATAGTTTACAAAATGTTTGCATTTTCATTGTCTTAAAATATTTTGTAGAGGGTTCTTATAAAAGCACTGTGGGATAGATAAAATTGGTCCTATTTCCATTGTAGAGATAAGAAAACAGGCTTACAAAAGATGCTTGGGGAACAATAAAACATGTCCTCTGTTTGCGTCCTCATATAGTCTCTGGTCTGGGAGGGAAAAGGGAACACTAGACAGAAACGCTGTGTAGACTAGAGCCCCAGTGTCTACTATATGTGTTTTTACCTTTTTTTTAAGGCTCTAAGAAAGAGAGGTACCTAGGTTATCTTTGTGACAATGGTTTGATCATGCATGCAGGAGTGTGTTTGGTCACATAGTGTGGTAGTTACATAATCTGGTGTCAGTTTGAGAATTAAGAGTGTAGAGGTAGAGTCTAGCCTGTCAATCAGGATATCGCCAATGAAGCCTCTGTGTGGGCATGGCCTTCTCCTGAGGATTCTGGGAATGTTTGTATTTCCTCCTTGGAGGTGGGAGATACTCTCTCTCTGCTCACTCCCTGTGAGACATCCCTGTGGAAAAGACCCATGGAGAGAGGCTGATGAAGCCAGACCTCTGGAGCTGGAGAAGCCACGTGGAGACTCCTGCCAGCGCTGAGATGCTTACAGCACCACTGGATCCACAAGACTTTCCATCCACTGCCCTGTGATCTTCCTGCATTTGGCGTGATTGCATGTGTTTGTGAGTCTGAAGAGCACTTTAGATTGGCATCGGGCATATGGGATAATATCAGACTTATGGGCTTAATCTGGACTGGGCTGGGATGTTTTCTCAATAATCAACTGTTCTTGGATATAAAAGCTCTTTCTTATACACATGAGTCTACATGAATTTGTTTCTCTAGTCTACCTGGACTAACACACATAGCCACCACCTCTTTTGCGGCTGTGCAGTCCCTCTAGGTCCTGTGTACCTCAGCATTGAATAGAGACTAGGCCTCAGGGAGAAGAAGACCTAGATCATTGTGGACTTTGGAATCTACCTTCCTGACTCGTGTTCTCCGGTGTTTCTCACCAGTATTTATGGAGCATCTTTGTGGGGAAGTTTGGACAACGTGCAGCAGAGCATGTGACTCTGGACGAGGGCACAAGGCCTGGGTAGCAGGACTGGTTTCTCCCCGAATTCTGAACAAACCAGAATCACTCACTGCACAAAGAGCTCCTGGGGCTGCTTTCTGCAGGAGAGGCCTTTGGGTGTGCCGTGCAGAAGGCTTCACGGATCTCCCTCCAGTCCTGGGCTAATCTGGTGTCACTGAGAGATGGACTAAGGGGTAGATGGGCAGCCAGCGTCCATGTTATCGGGCTATAGTTCACTAGATCGTGAATGCACTGTGCTGACCTAGGCATTCTAGAAACCTACTGCCTCATAGTCTTGTATATGTTTTTTCCTTCCAAATAGCAGCTATTTTGGGTCTTTGCCCCCCAATTTCTCTGTTCCTCTGCCTTGCCATCACAATTGACTGATGCGGATTCCATTTCAAAAGCAAAGAAACATATATGTACTATTACATTTTAAAATATAATGTGGGAAATTGAACAACACATTATCAATGAGGCACTAGCCATTAAGGAGTGACAAATATCTCTGAAAAAAATTTAGAAACTGCCATCAATTGTTACACCAGTGTGTTATTTTAGTTCCCATATTTTAAATTTATTTGAGAAAACATGTAATAATCTGGTTTGTAGCTCAAAGTCTAAATGCTCTCAAAAGGAAAAATATGTTTAAAAAATTAATACCAAACAAACTAATGAACAGCCACTAGTACATCCAGAGTAATTTAATATAATTCAATTGAATTAAATATCATTGCTATGGAAAGAGATTAAAGGCTGGGCAGCTGCACTCAAGTATAGCAATTAATGGAGATGGAGTTTAGGAACCTAAAAAACCACCCTATTACATTTTACTAAATCAAAGGATATAAAGAGCAGTTGTTGAGTCATTATTGGATTAACAGAAGATTGTTGATGCTACATCACTTAAATCACAGATCTTAATCCCTTTACTGAAGTCAACCATTGCAATGTTTGCACAACACAACATGATCCCAAGACTGGAGGGATCCCATTTCAACTACAAGTTTCTACAATTGAACTTACATCCATTCACATGTGCTAAGCGTGTATCTGCCCAGGGTCGCCTGTGTCAGACTTAGGGGCAGAAAGTGTAGAACAACCATCATTGTGATTTGGCGGGAGGGTGGTTCTGGAAAGGATCTCCTGACCCAAAATATTAAATGCCTTCTGGCTTCTGTCATCTCTGAAATCTAAACACTAAAATTATGGGCCTTCATGTTTAGAGATCTCTTCAAACGTTCCAATATTTCTATTGCTAAAGAGAATGGCTGATTCTTTTCTTCAAGGCACAAGACCTACAGAGCTGGACATTTTTGCTAGATAGGCGGTGCCTCAGTGATCCAGTGCTGCTAAAGCAGAAATATCACAAGTGAATGGTTTTAATAAACAAATGTGTTCTCTCACAGTTTGGGGGACTAGATGTCCAAATTCTGGATGTCAGCTCTTGGGGAAGGTTCTCTTTCTCGGTTGGCTCTGGAGGAAGGTCTTTGTCTCTTTGCCATATGGGTAGGTCCCGCATCCCTTGGCAATCCCTATGTCTGTAACATCAGTTCTCTGGTCTCAGAGATTCTCAGCACAGGGACCTGGAGTCCAAAGACCGCATTCTGATTCTGACTCTTCTTTCTTGGTTGTATTGAAGTCTCTCCTCTTTTCAATTCTCTTTCCTTTTTTCTCTTGAAAGATAAAAGGTGATGTAAGCTGCACCCCAGGGAAACTCCTCTTATATCTGAGCAGGGCTGTGAACTGAGTAGGTGTGTTGCATTCCACCCAGTCCCTTTATGAGGATGATTACATCATTCTATAACTGCCACATGACATCATTACACTGACAGCAAAACCCCTGGGAATCAGGGCCCAGCCAAGCTGGCATATAACTTTGGGGACACAATTGAATACTCCCTGAGAAATGGTGACTCGCTGAAGCTCAATAACACAATGCTTTCAGTATACATAAATGAGAGGTGTGATGAGCCTTCCCATCCAAATTAAGAACTTTTCCGTAATTTAAAGTTAAATAAACAAAGAAAAACTCTCCCTAGTTATATAATACAAGAGCTACCACATTTAACAAAATTTAAATGAAGAATACATCTCTTTCTATTAACATTTGTTATCAACTGTACTGAACTTACTCTTCTTGGATTCCAAGATTATGATTCAATTTTTCTTAAGCTTCCAAAGCTCTGAATATTTTCTGGAAATCTTTTTGTTGTTGCTGTTGTTTACCAAAAGGGGGTTCTTTTTCTGACTCTATTTGGGCCCAGAATTTAGTTTCTCTGATCACCTTCCGTTTCTTCATCCAGGCTTAATGGCAGAGTCCCAGAAGTACACTCGCACCTTTTCTGCCCTTTGACCTCTCTCCCCATGAAAATCACCAAGAAATTGTGACAATCCTGTACGAAATGTTGGTCCTGTGAAAGTATTTTTCCATTCATTTTCAATAATCAGCTTAGCTATGGCCAGTAAATTCTTGTGACACCAGTCAGCAGGGCCGTCCAGAGTCACACTTTCAAAGATATAGCTGACTGAAATGAGCACAAATTAGTCATGCTCTCTGTCTCAAAAAGCCTTTAGTTTTTATATTTTTCTCCAGAAAGATCAAAAACAGATTTTTGAAGACAATTCAATAGCAGTGTTATTTTTTTTAACACAGTTGTAGGACATCTGGTAGGGAGCTGATATAGATTAACTGTTTTTGTTTGTTTGTTTGTTTGTTCTGTTTTTTCATGGCTCCTCTTGGAAACTACACAGCAATAGAGAATTTTAAAAGACTAAACTTCTTGTTTTAAACAGTGAAACCATTGGCAGATTAGGGCTGCCAAATGCATCTGAACAATTATCTACCGGAAGCCGGATAAGAAGCATCAAGGAAAACTGTTAAGCGCAGAGAAGTTCATGGTGGCTCATCTTAGACATCCCCAGAATCTCCCTGTCCACCTAACCAGGGAACACCAGCAAGTATGCCTCAGATCAAAGAGGACAGGGGGCTGGGAAAGGACGAAAGGACAAGTGTGAAAGGGGCTGGAGGGATTCAGGGTTGTCCCAGTGTAGAAAGTACCAGCAAAGTGCACACTTTAAACGCGGAGGATCACTTTGCAAGAAAGCCATCCTCTGTGCTTTGGGTGAAGCATCTGGTTAAGAAATTAAGGGGTGTCATGCTACCTGTAAAGTCATTCTGAACCAGGCTAAGTTCAAAGAAGCACTAACAACAAAAATACAAGGCAAGGTATAATATCCATCCAAAAACACTCTTAAAAATATGTATGAAAATATAGCAAAACTTTGAAAAACCTAAAACCAAACTCACTGCCATTGAGTCAATTCTGACTCATCGTGACCATATACATGTTAAGTTTATAAGAAATTGATGATATTGAAGGAAAAATTCCAAGCTGCGCTGAAGGCAGTAGTGAAAACCAAAACTCCAATAGCAGATGGAATATCAACTGAAATGTTTCAATAAACGGAATCAACATTGGAAGCACTCACTAGTCCAGCCAAGTCACAGCACTGAGTAAAATCTCTAGCATGTAGTTGTTAATTTATTCTGCTGTGCTAAGATTCACTAAATTAAAACAATGTGTCATGCTTTCCATGAGGCTTTAAATAATCTCTGTGAGATAATGTCAAATAAATGAATCAATTAATCCTTCTCGTCCCAAGTAGCTCGTTCTTTTAAAATTGGCAGTAATTTCTGGAACCATTCTGTCATGGAGTGAATTATATTCTCCTAAAGTAAGTGTCAAGTTGGCTGGGCAAGGATTATTGGGAGTTTGACAGTTATGCAATGATTTAATCATCTCTAGTGATGTGGTTTGATGTGATTAGCTAATACATTGTCAAGCAATTAGGGTGAAGGCAACAAGCTGACTCAGGTCATACCTGTGATCTAATATCAATGGTGTTTCCCGGGGTTGAGGAATACCTCATCCTTTCTCTTACAAGAGATAAAAGGATAGAGAAGCAAGCAGAAAAAGGCCCTCAGTACCACTCAAAGAAGAGCTAGGAGCGAAGCACATCCTTTGGACCCAGGCTCCATATGTTGAGACCCTTTTTAACCCAGGGGAAGATTGGGGCTCAGACACACACCAGATACCCAAAGTTCAAAGAAGACAAGACCTTCTTGCAGGGCCAACAGGCTGAACAAGCATCCCCCTGAAGCTGGCACTCTCGATTTGCACTTCTAACTTCCTAAACTGTGAGAGAATAGATGTGTTCCTTAGAGCCTGCCACTGGAGGGATTTCTATTCTAATAAGACTAAATCATCAAGGGCAACCGTGAGGGATTCCCTGGTTCTCTTTCGGGTGCTGACTACAAGGTCAACCAACAACCCCTCCGAGGGAGAAAGATGGGCTTTTCTACTCTCCTAAATAGTTACAGCCTCGGAGACTCACAGGGGCAGGTTGACCCTGTCCTACAGGGTCACGACGAGTTGGCATCTACTCGGTGGCAGTGAGTTTGTTTACTTTGGTTGAGATAACTAATAGAGAATTTGGTGCTGAAGGAGTTGGGCGCTGCTCTAACCAAAACAAAACCCAACTCACCTTCATTGAGTCAATACAACCTCATAGCGACCCTTACAGGGCAAGGCAGACCTGCCCCTGTGAGTTTCCGAGACTGTAACTCTTTAGGGTAGTGGAATGCCCTGTCATTCTTCGGCGGTGCAGCTAGTGGTTGCCAACTGTTGACCTTGCAAATCACAGCTGACCTCATGACCACTATGCAACAGGGGTCTCTAAAATGTGCACGTGTTTTTGGAATCGGATAACAGGCAGAAGCTGGAGGAGCACTGCTGTGCTTCACATGCACTACATACCCTGAAGAAACTGTTGGTAGAACTATAACTCTTGGTACAACAATAAACATCGAAAGCAAAAGTTCTCCTGGTGAGAGCTCAGAAGGAAACAGTGCACACTGCAAGAAGAGAAACGCCAGCCACAGATGCAGCAGAACAGCACGAGACAGCATGGCAGCTGATGCAGCAAGAGGGCTCAGTGCTTTCAGGTAGGAGGCTTCCTGGTGGAGCGAGGCGCCGCCATGCACTTGTTGATGGAGCTACGCTTACCGATTCACAGAGCAAGAGAGCTGAATCCCTTGGTAGAATTGGTACAAGCTAACGTTTACATTAAAATGGATTAATGGGCCTAGGATTAATGGGAGTGCCTTGCCTCGGAGCACCTATCTGTAGAGTCAAAACCTTTAAAACACTTACCTAAGAAGGGTATATGCTAGACTGACTTAAGGGGCCCGAGAAACCTCTGGGGCCAAGAGGCCCAAAAGCTCAAGAGACCAGGAGCACAGGAAGCATAGTTGCTTTAGTTTTAATGGGTGGGACTCTGGCCTCCTCGGTTTCCAAAGGCGAGATTGTAACCAGCTTTAGTTCCAGAGGATGGAGTTGCAATTCACGAGGACAGTGGGAGCATCTCTCCAAAGCTGAGCAGGCAGGGCTGCCACGTCCAAGGGACAGAGAATAGGGCCTAACAATTGGACTAGGAGGACGGGGACACACAAAGCCACAGGAGCAGAGTTGTGTTCCTAGTGGACCTGGGAGGCAAAGCTGAAGCCCAAGGTCAAGGGGCCTTTACTTGGAATCCATGCCCAGCATCTAGTGCCTAGATGGTTTCATTCCTGGTATTGCTTAAATGATCTCAAAGAACAGACTTATTTTTAAGTCTTCAAAGATAATGTAAATTACTCTGCTGGATTTTTGTCTATTTGTTTTTTCTACATGCTTAGTACCCACTATTCTTTCTCTTCCTCCAATTTTTCCATTTTTAATGTAAATGTTAGCTTGTACCAATTGTACCATAGTATTTTGGAAGCAGATAATCTTGCATGCAAGATTCACCAGTGAAGAGGAATTGTCCCCATGATGGCATTGGGAATTGGAGTTGAGTTAAGATTTTTGTGGTGATGTGATGTGGTGACAGGATTTTGCATGTGGTAAGGACATAACTCTTTTGGTAACAGAAGGTGGAATGTTATATATGAAGTTGTGTTTCTCTAAACTACAATATGTCACCCCGTTTGGGTCATACGTCTCAGTGGCTCAGCAATTATGTAATTAGCAGATATGTAATGAAGTGATCATCCTCCATGATGTGATTTCATGTGTTCAGCCAGTCAGTTGGAAGGGAATTAGGGTGGAAGACAACGCCCTTGTTGTTAGTGTTAGGTGCCAGCACGTCAGCGCCAACCCACAGTGACCCTGTGTACCACCGAGTGAAACATCGCCTGGTCTTGCACCGTTCTCACAATTATTCTTAAGTTTGAGCCCATCAGTCAATGTAGCTGAGCCTTTCGCCAATCCATCTTGTCTAGGGCCTTCCTCTTTTTAGCTGCCTCTCTGCTTTACAAAGCATGATGTCCTTCGCCAGGAACTGGTCTCTCCTGACATATCCAAATAGACGAAACAAAGTCTCGCCATCTTTGCCCCTTAGGAGCATTCTGGTTGTACTTCTTCCAAGACCTATCTGTTTTTTCTTTTGCCAGTCTGTTGTACTTTCAATGTTCTTCGCCAGCACCATAATTCAAACCCATCAACTCTTCCTTGGCCTTCCTCAGTCAGTGGCCAACTTTCACCTGCACATGATGCAACTGCAAATGCCATGGCTTGGGTCAGGTGCACCTCAGTCCTCAAAGTAACCTCCTTGATTTCAACACGCTAAAGCGGTCCTGTGCAGCAGACTTACCCAATGCAATGTGCCCTTTGATCTCTTCATTGCTGCTTCCATGAGCATTGATTGTAGATCCAAGGAAAACGAAATCCTTGAGACCTTCAATATTTCCCCATTTATCATTAACCCTCAAAACATTTAACTTGGGTAATAACTATGAATTATTGCTCTTAACTCAATTGGCAGTCCAGGGAAATTTAGAACCACAAATAATTCTGGTTGTTCAAGTCATACTGGCAAGAGGAGTTGAGAAAAAGGACAAGTACACTTCCAAAGGAGTGAAAGGAATCATTACTTTTCAAAGGCCCTAACCTCAATACTCTTTGTAGTATGAAATAGTTAAATGAATAATAGTAACAATAAAGCAACCCTATAGCAGTTCTTCTAGCATGCTTGTCATGCAAAACTTCTTCTAAGCTTTTAACCTCCATTTTATTTTCTTCTTCAAAAAGCATACATAATGAAGTCAATTACAGCTTTATGCCCTTAAAGGAAGTGGGAATTACCACTTACTCTGCTGTGTTTGTAGACACTGAGAACAACGAAGTCGGAATCAACAACTCAGAATTCGACGAGTCGTGACTAAATGCATAGAGTGTGTGTCCAGTTGAATGCTAATTGCTGGAGGGTATGACCAATTTGGGAAGAGGAATAGAAGCAAATTCTATAATATTCCTGGTGCTTTATCTTTGCATGTCCAGGATCAGTACCATTTTACACTCCTTGCACACAACATGATAAACGATTATACAGCATGCCTGATTTTAGAGTAAAAAACATACTGAACTTGAGAAATTATTTATGGTATTTTTTAATCTTAGATATTGTTTCTGACTTCTCAATGGTATACTCATAATTTTCACCATTAGTACTTTTGTTTCCACACATACTTTTCTCCCCTGATCATTTTTTTGTTTTATACTAAGGTACAAATATTGAGAATAAAGATCTGTTGCAGTGTGCCATCATAGAATCCCACTCATAGCGACAAAGAAGACACACTAGAACTTCCCCAAAACGTTTCCAATCCACACAACCTTCATGCATGCAGACTCACATATTTCTTCTATGGGGCCACTGTTGGGTTTGAATCACCAATCTTTTGTTTAGTAGTCTAGCAGCACTTAAGTATTGTATCATCAGGACTTCTTAAACAGTCACAGTAATTTAGTCAAAGAACTTAATGAGTTTGGGATAGATAGGTTGTCTGTTGCTAACACAAACTAAATTTTCAAACAGACGAGTAGGTAGAAGAAAATAAGAATCCACATACACATTAAAAATACGAGAGGAAGGAAATGATGATGATGAAGATGATGAGAGTGACAGAGCTTAAAAAATAGTATGACTAGCCTGCTCAATGCCATGTTGCTTGATAAATGTACTTTTTTATAAACAAAAGTGAACATAACAAGAATTGAGTCCCATCTAACATTTTATGGAAGAGTAAGAAATTTTGACAGTATAAAAATACTTAGTTAAGATTATTGCCAGGGTTAAGAAAAGCTACCTTTCCTCTGGCCCAGCTTGGAACAGAATTGGCAAGTGACTCAAGGTTAAAGGTACAGAGCTTGATGACCGTCCCATGTTTATTCACACTGTGTATGAACTAAAAGCCGAAACCAATAGTGGCCAAGTTCACTTCCACGTTCTTATGTAATAACTTGTGCACCTTCTTATTACTAAATGAATATCTACATCTGGTCATAGCTCTTCATTTTCATATGTGTGGAAATTACATAATCTCCTGTCAACTTGTAAAGGGGTAGAACTTAGCCTGTCAATCAGGTTGCAGCTTGATGACCTCAGTTGGAGGTCCTAAGGAGATAAATAGCTCATCAGAGGCCAGATCCACACTCTATGCTTCATCTTCCTGCTGACAAGACACATGGAGCTATGCCGATGGACCCAGAGCCCTAGAACCGGAGGACCCATGTGGAGACCCACACCAGCACTGAAATGCTTCCACTGCCACTGGATCCACAAGACTTTCCACCTACTGGCCTGTGATCATCTATTGCATGTGTTGTGTGAGCCTGAAGAGGAATTTATAGACTGGTATCGGACATATGGATTAATATTGAACTTATGGACATGATCTGGACTGGGTTGGGATGTTTTCTCAATATTCAATTGCTCTTTGATATCAAACTCTCTCTTACACACGAGTGTCTATGAATTTGTTTCACTAGTCATCTCAGACTAACACAATATGTTTCAAAAGAGAGAGAAAAATAAAAGCACATTCACTCCAACATGCTTTCTTATGATTTAAATGTTTTTGTTTAGGTATCAAATCTTTTAAAATCTGGTGCCTAAAGTTTGTTGTCAGAGTGTCATAGAGTTAAACACTTTTCCTCAGTTCATACTTACAAACTTATAAAGACACACAGTGGGAAAATAGATCCATTGTAAGAACAGCACTTTATAGCATTTTCTACTTTATTCAATTATTAAGGCATCCCAGATTGAATAGATTTAACTGAAGGTGTAAGCCACTCTTTTAATTTAGAGGTTCTCTGTAGGGGAGAGTAAAATTGATGCCACCAAATGACTATCACCAAGGGACAACTCAACAAAAAGCCTGGGGAGTCAAAACCCCACATCATTATGTTACATGAGTATTCTTGCTCTTGTATTTAAACCCTGAAGCATAATTTAAATTCATACATTTCTGAAAATTATGTCTCAAGTTGAATATAAACACGAGATGTTGAAAATAGAACACTAAGACAGAAAGGCATGTCCAGGCTTACAAGTCTTCTTGAATAATTCTGAGAACCAGTTTTTGCAGTAATGCAATCATCCATGGACATTTGACTGATCAACTGAAGATCTTTTCTCTGCATTTGGGTACTTTTGAAATTACCAAAGACAACGGCCTTTTGTGGTAGAGTTGACTTGTTGAGTAAATAAGAAACACGTATTACAAATGGGCATATTCAAAAGTCTTAAGATAATGGCTAAATATGTAAAAGTGTTGAAATGTCACTTTTAAGACGACCTCTCCAGATATGGAGAAAATTGAAATCTAATCATCTGCTTTATCAGATTCTCCACCTCAAATGGTTGCTTCTAATTCCATGCATCATTCCATGGAGACAGGCTGGACGTATGAAGAATGATCTTTTCACCTGAATACATTGGGTCTCAGATTTGGTTAGGTGGCAAAGAACCTAGGTATCAACTCACGGGGGGGAAAAAGTGCTGGTCAGATAGATGTCTGTTTAGTTAATTTTTTTTTAAGTGCTTCAGTGTTGAAGTACCTTGGTGATGTTGGACTGCCAACTGCAAGGTCAGCAGTTCGAAACCACCACTCACTCTGCAGGAGAAAGATGAGGGGTTTTATTTTTGCAAATATTTAGTCTCAGAAACCGCTAGGGGCAGTTCCACTCTGTTCTGTAGGGTCGCTATGGGTCAGAATCGACTCAATGGCAGTGAGTGTGATTTTGGATTTCTACCTCAGCGCATAATATAATGCTTAGCAAACAGCAGACTCAATAGCTATTTGTTGAACAATAGTTTTAACTTGAAATATACCATGCTAGTTTGCATTAGACACAATTGCATACGATTGTAAAAGGCCTCTTCAACAAATACAACCTATGCATGCCAAATACAGGTTTATTTTTATCTCCCAGTGTTCACTGAACATTTATTTACCAGAAAGATCTTTTTTTCTTCCAAGGAACAAAAAATTTGGTTGGCTGATCAACTTTCCTGGCTACTCTGAAGTAATAGTCCATCATTTTAATCTTTAAGCTGCAAAACATGATCTTAATTTAGAAATGAGAACATCTGATCCAATATATTAATCACTACTTCAGATTTTATTTAAGACCAAGACTTTCTACCTCATCAATGTCTTCAATACAGCAGCCCGCCAAACGATCCCCACTGATGCATAGACATATTTGCGTGGGTTCTTGAAGGAACAGCAAGGGAGATAGTGCCAACCTCACTTACGGCTCATTTAAGCTACTCATCATCAACAACAACAACAACAACAATTTACTGCCTCAGTGTCAAATGCCCCCGTGGGCTTCTGAGACTAACTTTTTATGACAGTAGAAAACTTCATCTTTCTCCTTCAGAGCAGCTGATGGTTTTGAACTCCTGGTCTTGCAATTAAAACCCAACTAGTAAGTTCGGTTAGAAAAAAGAGGCTGGTTGCCTTCTCAGGTCTAGCCAGGTCTATTGAGATGAAACTCTATTCACTTAGCTGTTTCTGCTTTTCGAGAATTCCTGCTGTACTACCTTTTACCGGAGGTTTTTCAGGTCCACCACAACTCAGCTAAATGGGTGCCCCAGTGCGAAGTGACCTGGGGCACTCACCAACAAACAGTCTGTAGCCTGTCTTATTCCTCATTTTGCACATATGCTGCTGGTTAACTCCGCTTGCTAAATACATCTTATCTAGGAAAATCAGGTTAATGAAATTTTGCCCCGCTGCTACCAAAGTACACGATGTTTTTAAATAGAGATAAGCATTTCTTGCTGGCTCATGACCGTGTTAACCAATGGGAAAATAAACTAAAAATGAGCAAAGGAAAACAAATTTCCAAGAAGTTTTCTACTAACTTTATATTCTCTTTTAAGGTCACAGAATTCTCATATGATTCTCAGATGGCTGGTTCGGAATTGTGCAGGATTCTGGGCATTTTGGGGAATCATGGAGGAATGTTGGTACTGAAAGGAGCCTTGGTGGGGTAGTGGTCAGTGGTTGAAAACCACCAGCCGTTCTGCACGAAAAAGATGGGAGTTACAGTCTCAGAAATCCAAACAGACATTTCTAACCTCTCCTCTAGGGCCACCATGAGCCAGAATTGACTTGATTTCAGTGAATTTGGTTTTGGAGTTGTTACCGGACTGGGCATGCATTCCATCATATTTCTAGAAAACCTAATTTAATCTTGTAAATATGAATTTTTTTATTGCTTTCTTGGATTGACAGTTTAATAGTTTCTATTAAAAGGAGTTTCCCTGTTTTAAAACTAACAGTTAACAGGAAGAATCACTACTACACAAAGTCCAACCAATAGAAATGGGATGGATTTTTCATCCACTTCTAAGCATACACATTTCTTGGAAGAACTCAGTGTCTACGATCCATCTGTGGTTGCCATGTTTAGGTGCATGATCCGGCTGATGAAATCTTCCTCAGCAAGATTCATTTCAACCCTACACCTTACCTTTGCTTCCACAATAGGATAAGCTGCAAGAATACCATTTATTGAAAATGTACAGATTTGGGCAGAGATAACTTAGGAGGGGTACCCCCAAAAAAAACCCAGAATTTTTTTTCAAAGCTACGTATTAAATATTTTTATTACAAAACAACCTTAACACCTTCAAAGAACTCCCCATTACACTTAGCACATGTGAAATTCCATTCTTGGTAACACTTTTCAAACTCATCTGTTTGGATGGCTGACAGCACCTCCTTTGCTTTTTTCTTAACCTCTTCTGTGTTGTCAAATTGCTATCCTTTCATGTCCCTCTGCATTTGTGGAAACAAAAAAAGTCTCACATAGCAAGGTCAGGGGAGTAAAGTGCGTGGGGCAAGAGAGGCATGCTGTTTTTGCCAAAAACTGGCACACCGAGATGGTTGCGTGAGCAGGTGCATTGTTGTGATAACAAAACCAGTCTCCTGTGTGTCACAAATCAGGCCTTTTTGGTCTCACACTGTTATGCAATCTTTTCAGAACCTCTCAATAGAAAGCTTGATTAACAATCTGACCTGGTAGAATGAACTGCTAATGCTTTACAAATTGACATTTTCATCCATTTGGAAGTTGACAGATGTCCAAAATGAGGTTGGTCATCAATCAACTTTTCACCTTTTTTTGAAATGCGCAAACCACTCATACAGTGCTGTCCTTATAAGATGTCTTCAACTACAACAGTTTCTGCGGCATTTTTCCCGAGCAGGAAAACAAAATTCCACAGCCGCACGCTGTTCTCTTAAATAATCAATCACAACAAATGAGGTTTAGGCGAAACTGCTTTTACAAAAAAATTCACTGTGACCAGAGAGAATCTTCCCAGGTGAGGTCGTGGAGTGCACTATCTCAGATGCTCCCCTAGAGGGAAAATGCATACTACTTCAAAAGCTCAGCCCAGCGGAGCTTCTTTCAGATATTTTTTTTTGTGGAGGGAGAGGGAGTTAGCTCCTCATATATTAGGGAATCAAAATTAACAACAACTAAAATAATGACAATTCTTTATGCTCTGAAGTGTTAAAACCTAGACATTTTAAACACAGCATTTAGGCGTCAATCAGCTCATGAGTGCCACCACGCCATTTGCAAGTGGCACATGTTCCCCCAGTCTGGAAACCACCCTGGCTGACCTGACACTGTACCTGGTGCCTGACAGCAAGCTTCCTGCTGAGCTCTCCTCGGGGCCTCCTAGGGGGTGACCTTGGCAGCTGGTGGCCAGCAGCACCCTCATTCAGCACAGATGTTACGTTTTCAGAAGTGTTGCAGGAGGAGGAGGAAACGATGCTAGAGTTCAGTGGCAATCCTTCTACTGGAGAATAACTCAAGATGTATTCTAATTACAGTGAAAGTACAAAAGATGTAGCTTGTAAAATATCAAAAATACAGTATTATGATAAAGAAGAGGCCATGGCTCTTCTTCAAAGACATAGGTCTGTGCCTCCCCTCAGTAGCTAACTCTATTGGACTGAAACCAAATAAACAAATTTGCTGCCATGGATTTGAGGGAAACTCATATGGCTCTATAGGACAGGAAAGTACTAGAACTGGCCCCGTGGGTTTCCAAGATTGTAACACTTTACAGGAGTAGAAAGCACCATCCTTCTCCTGAGGAGTGACTAGTGGTTTCCAACTGCTGACTTTGAGGTTTGTAGCCCAATGAGAAACTACCACACCACCACCAAACCATAGTGACCCCATATACCAGATTAGCAATGCCCTTTTAGTTTTTCCAGATTGAACTATAGGAATAGAAAGCATCCTCTTTCCCCCATAGCTGGTGATTTTGAACTGCTGACCTTGTGGTTAGCAGCCCACCATGTACCTCCACTACACACAAGAGCTCCTTGAGACATTGCAAATCTCTGACTTGTATTGTTTTGACTTCTGTCTCCTCCACTTCCTCCTGTTCTTTCTGCTGTTCCAGATAGTATGGATACTTCCTAAAGTCAAGATCATGGAAGCACCTGTGCTTCTTTTGCTCCCACTCTTGTCTAAACAGATAAAGCATACCCCTCACCAAGAACTCCCGAATGTATACCATCAGGTTCAGCCTTTTTCTAAGCCTGCTGAGTGTTTCCATTTAGAGAGTTATCTTTCTTCTCAAACTCAATTCATCTCAATCTCTATAACATTTTACCCAAATCAAAAACTCCATGGCCTCCCGATCTCCGCCCCTAGTTCTATTAAGCTCTCAGCTAACCGGTCTAAACTTCTAACATATTCTACACTGTCACTTTCTGTTGTGAGTGTGTGTGTATCTGTCACCGACACGTCTTTCCTGAAACTGTGAATCCATCACTAGGAAGGGCCTTCTTAACTAATTTCTAAGTTAGTTCAGTCCCCTCCTGATGCTTGGCTCCTGAGTGGATCCTCCTTCAGCTCTTCTTGCCCGTAATTGCCTGATAACATATCTGTGTACACTCTCAAGTCCCTGAAGCCTCATGCCCTTGGCCTTAAGCAAACATAGTCAAGGACTCTCCCTTGGATATGGCATAAAGTGAACTTCAGAATAAACAAACCTTACATATTTGGGATGGGAAGAAATCGTGAATAGGTTTGACAGATTGGTAGCAGAACAGGGCCTTTCAGTCTTTTATTCTCTTCCAAGTCTCCCAGGCACCATATCATCCCATAAGGTGGGATGCAAATACAGTTACTTCTGAGTCCCTAAAAGTTTTCTGTTTTATTTTTTTTCCTAACTTTGAATTGTGATTCAGGGGAAGATTTACAGAGCAGATCGTGTGTTTTGCATAGTAATGGATACAGATTTGGTTTCAATTTATCCTTTTCAGTCCCCTCAATGCACCATCATGCATCCCACTTCCTCCCGGTGATTTCTGTGGCCAAACCTTCTTTCCTATCCCTCTGTCTGTCGGTAAAGGCTTCCCTCTTCATATTAAAGGGTTGACTATTCTAACCCAGGAATGAGTTGCTCTAGACCGAAAGAATGACTAAGGGCCAGAGTCTTGGGGATGCCACCATCTCTATGGAATCTGTAAGCTTAGTCTCTTGGATGGTTTTGAGCTCGGTTCCACATTTTCCTCCCACTCTACCCAGGGCTTTCTAAGGTGATCCTTCTGAGAGCGTTTGGTAGTGATGGCCGTCTAGGTCTTCTGGTCTCTGAATTGTGGATACTGATGCTGGCCTGGTGCCTTTCCACGGGACTCATTATTCACATGCGTTTTCAATATTCAGCCCTCTTCTTTCCTTCAGATGCTGAGACACCAATATTAGTACCTGAGAGGGCTGTTCAAAAGCCTTTAAGACCCCAGTTACTACTCACCCACGTAGGATTTAGAACGTTATCTTTATAAACTGTTATACCAATTGATATTGGTGTCTCCCAGACTAGGTTCCCGATCCCCCAGGCCGAGTGGCTCATTCCCTCAAGGTGTTTGGATATGTCTGAGAAGTTTTTATAAAACTTTTCCCCTTATGCTCCACCACATTCATGGATATCTTTGTAGCAAAGACAAATACACATATATAGATATCATTTGTCAAGCCTACTAACCATTAAAGGGTATTTCTTTTAGTATAAAAGCCTTGCCTTGATTTTTTTATAATAGTGGTCTCATACGATATTTGTCTTTTGGCGATAAAATAGCCTCACTCAGCATAATGTTCTCCATGATCATCTATATCACGAATTTGTCATCCCCAGCATAGTAAACCTGATGATTATCTGATTCAAAATGGCCAATATCCATCCATTTCAGCACACTAACGCCTAGGATATTGATCCTTATGCATTCCATTTCATTTTTGATGATCTGCAGTTTTCCTAGATTTTGCTTAAACGTCAATTTTCACTTAGGGTTTCCTTAATTTATAACTGCAGTTTCTATCTCTTGTACTCTCCAGCCCTGCTATTTTTTTTTTATAATTCTCTGCAACATGAATTTGTGTACCTCAGTATCTAAGGCTCTCTGATATATATATATATGAGCTCTGGTGGTGTCGTGGTTATGAATTAGGCTACGAACTACAACGTCAACAGTTTAAAACTCCCCAAGAGAAAGATGGGTTCTTCTACTCCTGTGAAGGATTAGTTATTACAGTCTCAGAAGGTCACAGGGTCAGTTCCACCCTGTCCTACAGGGCTGCTCTGAGTTGACATCGAATCAATGGCTAGATACATATAGAGAGAGATTGACGGATCCTCCTCTAGTAAAGAAAACTACGCTAAGGCATAATTTGTTCATCATTGGATTACTGATATGTTGAGCAGAACTGACACATGATACTTTACATAAATATTAATTGAATAGACCAACAAGTGAATGATGGGGAATCTTTATTTTTATTATTGTTATTGTTGTTAGGGTGCCATTGACTCAGTTCCAACCCACAGTGACCTTGTGTCCAACAGAATGAAACACTGCCTGGTCTTGTGTCATCCGCACAACCGTTCTGATGTTTCAGCCTCTCGATGCAGCATTGCATCAATCTATCTTGTCAAATGGGCTTCCTGTTTTTTCACTGACCTGCTACTTCATCAAGCGTGCTGTCTCTTCTCCAGGACGGCTCTCTTCTGATAACATGCCCAAAGTACGTGAGACCAAGTCCCGCCATCCTTTCCTCTAAGGAGCATTCTGCTGTGCTTCTTGGTTCTTTGTGCAGTTCGTGGTGCTTTCAATATTATCTGGTAGCACCATAATTCAAATGTCTTGATTTTTTTGTCTTCCTTAGTCAATAGCCAAATTTCATATGCCTATGAAGCAATTAAAAATAGCCTGGCTTGAGGCGGAGGGGGTGGGGTGGCTTAGTCCTCAAAGTAACATCCTTGCTTTTCAACACTTTAAAGCTTTCTTGTGCAGCAGATTTACCTAATGCCATTGCTTGATCTCTTGTCTACTGCTTCCATGAGCATTAATTGTGGATCCAAGCAAGACAAAATCCTTGACAGCTTCACTCTTTTCTCCATTTATTATGGTGTTTCCTAGTGGCCTAGTTATAAGTATTTTGGCTTTCTTGACATTGAGTTGTACTCTATAGGGAAGGCTGCAATCCTTGATCTTCGTCTGCAAGTGCTTCAAGTCCTTCCAGCTATAGTCCCTCCAAGTTCAGCTCTTCTGGACAGAAATATTCTTCAAGTTTACCTTTTTTATTAAATAAAACAAGTTTTCTACCAGCCAAATTTCAAGAAATAAAGGTGTATTATACATAAGAATGAGGAAAATAATATTTGAAGTTACATTTTGTTTCTGGCATTTAAATCAGGCTGTCAGTAAATTGAGTTACCGTCTACTCTAATGTATGCTTTCCTCATCTCAGTCATTAGTGACGTTTGGGGTTGAATGATTCTCTGTTTGGGGCCCTAATCATCGTGTTTTAGGCCAAATCTCTGCTCTCTCTACCCAGTAGATTCCAGAAGCACACTACTATTAATAAAAAATGTTTCCAGATATTGAGAAATGTTCCCTGGATAACAATATCATGTCCTCTCCTCTGGGAAGCCCCTGGTCCAATAGGACTTAATGTTCACATTCAACAATTATCAATGGCTGTTAAATAATATTTCCCATTATTACAAATGATTCTCTTTATGATCAGAAACATTAAGATACCCAATTTATGAAACATATAGAACCAATCAAAAGATTCGCGATATTCATTATCTGCTTAGCATAGTTCCACAAAACAAAACAAAAACAAAAACCTCACTGCCAGCAAGTCATTCTGAATTCCTGGTAGTTTACACAAAACTAAAAAAAACCAAACTCACTGTCATCAAACTGATTCCAAACAATAACAACCCTTTATGGCAAAGCTGAAGTGCCCCTTGGAGTTTCTTAGATTTTAAATTGTTATAGGAACAGGTAGTCTCCTCTTTCCTGATGAGTAAAGGGTTCAAATTGCTGACCTTGTAGTTAGCAGCTCAATGCATAGCTCAGGAGGCCAACAGGCTTCCCATTAAAGTCTGCTAATTTAATTGTAAATACCGCTCTCTCTTTAGATAAGGAGCCCTGGTGGTCTAGTAGTTAGGGCTTGGGCTA
>NW_022103918.1:17068310-17070327 GCF_000313985.2 Echinops telfairi
AGGGAATCCAGGCGATTTCTATTATAATGCATCATGTCCCTCTGGCTTTGACCTGTAAGACAACTGTGGTTTTCAGTATAAATGGAGTTTGTAATAAAAATTTCTTATTACCATAGAATCTTGGAGTAGTTTCCTAACACAACTCAACACTCCCAATGCAGTCACATCTTTTCCCACATTGCTAACTTGCTTATCCATCCTTGCTTAAATAACTCTGGACCCAGATGTTCATTTCTCCCCTACAGAAACCTATTTCACCGGTAGACAGTATTAATTACTAGGATTGCTCACTATACTTTAAACTGAAATTTGCTGCTTAATCTAGAGAAAAATGATCAATTCATCCTGCCATGGAAAAGACCTTCAAATGTTGGAAATGCATTTTTCTTTATTTGTCTAATGAATAGATACACTGATGAGTGCAGTATCTATGGAGATAATAAATAGGCATTTTGTTTAATTTGCACTAAAGAAATTTTACCTAATGAGTTTCTATTTTAATAGAGTGCCACTGTTGAATTAGTGTACTCACTCACTGCTATCGAGTCAATACTGACTCACAGCAACCCTCTAGGGCAGGGTAGCACTGCCCCTGTGAATTTCCAAGACTATACCTATTTACAGGAGTAGAAAGCCATATTTTTCTCCCCCGAAGCAGCTGGCAGTTTTGAACTGCTGATCTAGTGTACCACAGCCTAACATATAACCAGTAGGGTACCAGGGCTTCTCAAGTTAGCATAGGACTGCTAATTGCAAGGTCAGTGGTTCAAACCCACTAACCTCTCTCCTAGAGAAAGATGAAGCTGTCTTCTCCCATCAAGATTTATAGCCTAGGAAACCCTATATACAGGGTCTCCATGAGTATAAATTCAGCATAGTGGATTTAGGGTTCTTTTACAATTATTATAAACATGTTAATGCAACAGAATAAAGCGTAAGGTTGATAAAACCAACCCACCAGCAATCAAGTTGGTTTCGATGCACAGATGCCCTAACGGATGAAGCAGAATTACTCCGCAGGGTTTCTGAAACTGTAAATGTAGACAGGAGCAGACAACTCCACCTTTCTCTCCAGCAACAGCTGGTGGATTTGAACTTTGAGCCCAATGCTTCACCCACAGCACCACCAGAGCTCTGGGAGGTTGATAAACTTGCCATCAATTAAAATGTGCTTTGGTACATTTTTAAAAGAATGCACATACCTCAATGTTCTTTGTTATGTTAATGAACAAAAATGCCATGGGAATAGATTCATTAAAGAAACAAAACTAAGTCCACTCTCCTTCACTTTACTTTTGTGTAAAACAAGCAAATGAAATTTTTTGCCTGAATGAATCTGTAAAACTAGACTTGTGTGCTGTGTATTTGGGGATTCCCGAAGAGCTGGTAGGATGTAGCCAGGAGTGGGGGGTGGGATGATAGTTCAGTGGCAGAATTCTCATCGGCTCTGGGAGAGACCCTAGTTGATTCCTGACCACAGCACAAGTGTCGCTGTCTCTCATCTGTCAGTGGGGTTTTCAAGTTGCCTTGATGCTACATACGTTTGAGCAGGCCTTCCAGGCTC
This sequence comes from Echinops telfairi, assembly GCF_000313985.2. Classification (NCBI taxonomy): domain Eukaryota; kingdom Metazoa; phylum Chordata; class Mammalia; order Afrosoricida; family Tenrecidae; genus Echinops; species Echinops telfairi. The sequence continues at coordinate 17,069,875 of NW_022103918.1, forward strand.
AGGTGGAGAAGGAAGGAAGCCCCGATGACATAATTCTGGGAAATCAACACAGATCCCACTCTGGAGCACACCAATCCATTGCTGTTGTGTACGCAGTTGCCGTTATTAGAGGTGATTTTACTGCAGTTAACAACAAAGCTCAGTAGGTAAAACTCTGAACTGCCACCTACTGCGTGATGCTGGACAAGTTACTTACTTGTAAGTTGATTCATCTCCAACATGCAGCAAATCACACTAGCTATCATCAGGATGAAGACTAAATTAATCAATGCATGCATGTTTTAGAAACTGACTGATACACAGAAAGTGCTCAATATAATTTGACTATTATCAATAACTCAATGTTCTACTCTTTATTTATCTAGTCTATAATAATCATGATTACCTATTCTCTTTTTTTAAAATCATTTTATTGGGGCTCATACAATTCATCACAATACATAGATCAATTGT
>NW_022103918.1:17070722-17079865 GCF_000313985.2 Echinops telfairi
ATAATTTGCAAATTATGATGCTTCTTATCAAATGTAACTTAATAAGCCAGGCATTAAAATAGTTGTTTAAGGATTTTCAGGAAATTTGTTCTGTGGTAAAATATAATAAAACATTGGCCATTTCAATATTTCCCCCTCTATTTGATCCCCCTATTTAATTACCCACATGGACACAGAATCCCATCAATGTGAGAGTTTTATTCAGCCAATTCATAGTCGACTTCTATTTTTTCAATTTGTTGTCTTTGTGAAAGCCCGCTGCCATCCCCTCTAATGCATAGCAACCCTCTGGACAGAGTAAAACGGCCCTTATGGATTTCTGAGGCTGTAAATCTCTCGGGGAACAGAAAGCCGCATCTTTCGCTCTCAAAGCAACTGGTGGGTTCGAACAGAAGACCTTTGTAGCCACTGTATCACCAAGGCCCTTAGCTTTGGTGAGGGCTACAGGAACCAGTGAATTCAAACACATAGACCAAAACCCAAACTCACTACCCTCAAGTCAACACCGAATCCGAGCAAAAGCCTCCTCTTTCTCGCGCAGAGTGACTGGTGGTTTCTAACTGCTGACCTTGGGGGTTAGCAGCCCAACACAACAATGACCAGGAGAGCCACGTCAAATCTTAGCTTCATTAACCCCTACAGTAATGGCGTGGGGGTTGGCCCTACTTGGCCTCCCCTGGCTTCCCTGTACAGGAGCCCTGGAAGCACAGGGCTTATGAATTGGGCCGCTAATCTCCAGGTCCACAGTTTGGAACCACCAGCCCCAGTGACAGAGAAAGGCAAGGCTGTCTACTCCTGTAGAAACTCCCGGGTCGGGCGTGTGCTGCTGTAAAGGGTCGCTATGAGTGGGCATGGACTCAATGGCAGTGCGTTTTTGTTTGTGTTTCTCCAAGGCCACGAGGCAAGGGTCAGACATGCTTGCAGCCCCCCCTTTCCCCTCTTCTGACACCAAGGGCTCTTCCCAGGGCACTCCACCTCCGTGCTGGATTCTCCAATTCACTGCACTGCCCGCACAGAACTCACAATCTACACAACTCGGGGAGTGTACTGGGGGAAGACCATAGGCTACCACACAGCCGGATCAGTAAATAGTGAGGATATTGTTGGTTCCCAGCAAAGTCCCTCTCTGGTCCTCAGCCTCTCAACCATGTTCTCCTGGGCTTCCGAAAGCCAGCCCCGCTGTGACTCTGTCTCACGGTCCCAGAGCTTCGGGCCACACGGAGAAGGGACCCCACAGTCTGAGTGCCGCTTCTCTGACGTCGTGCCGCTGTCTCTGGTGCATTTGGTCTTGGCTTTTTCTGCCCATTCGGAGATTTTGGACATGGTCTTCCAAGGTCCTGGGATTTCTCGCCGTGTCCCAGATGCCCTTTACACACTGAAGAATGGCTTTGCTGGACGCGGGATGTCTTTTAGCTGACCATAACCTCAAACCAAGTCAACTCCCTGCCGCCGAGTCGATTCCAACTCACAGTGACCCTTGAGCACAGGGTAGACCTGCCCCTGCGATGCTGGGAGACTACGACGGTTTAGGGGAGTCGACAGCCCTGTTGCTTCACCCTTGGGGCGGCTGGTGGTTTCAAACTGTAGACCTCGCAGATGGCAGCCTAACATGTAACCTCTGTACCATCAGGGATCCTCAGCCATGGGCATAGTGGCCCGAATTATAATATATCAAACAAAGAATTATGGCGAGAAGGGCCATGTTAATTGACTACATCTCAACATCATGTTGTAACCAAATTCATAAATAACCTGTCTAGCCACGGATAAGGCAAATATTTAGGGAATTCTACCTCCATTTTGAAAATTGCTTACACCTGGAGAGTAGGTCGCTTCCAGCCAGCTGAAATGGTGGTTTCCAAAGTGAAGGTTCCTGAGCAAGTGACAAAAAGGAATGTCATCATTCATGCTTCGTCCAATGGCGTCTTCCTTCCCAATGATCAGCAGAGTCACCTCAGATGCCATGGGCAGCCACTTACGCCAAGTTTGTTGGCCCACTGGTATTGGGTCACTGCCTTCTCTGTAAACGGTGCCAGTGAGATGTTGGCAGTTCCAGGGCTTCTTTAATTATTAAACACTTAAACTCTGATCTCTCTTCTGATTTATATGCTGTTTCCTTGTTATTACAGGGTAACATGATCCACAATTCAGTGTTTCTCCTTGCCAATACCGAACTTTGGACCATTTCACTATTTACTCCACTCATCAAAAAAAACAATACACATCAATGCCCTTATCTTTTCATTTTTGTGAAAATTTTAATTTAAAAAATGCTTGCTGAATAACATCCTAGCTAATATAGCATTGTAAAGTTATCAGTGGTTGGTTCCGTTTGGTTTTAATCTAAGCTACACTGGTTTAACATTAAAACAAATAATACAACTGATTACTGAGGAAAGAAAAGCACCCTTCGGGACTCTAATGGTCTGTCTTAATCACCAAGCTGGGCCATGGTGGTTGATACTTTGCTTTAAATAAGTGTAAATTCGTTGAAGCTTGCAAATATCTTTTCAATGTTACATTTTCATTTCACTATTTTTTACTTTGATAGGACCTATAACCATATAATAAAACCATCTTGCATTGGACTGGTAAAATATCTACATTAAAATTTTCAATTGTAGGGTTTCATATGATCTTAATGAGCTTTTTGTTTAATTTTAGGTGCCTGAGCTTACTCTTGGAATGGAAGTTGAAAGAAGGAAGCAGAGAGAACTATCACTTTGAAGACACACGAGCTGAAGTACAAAGAGGTTGAGGGGCTTAACCAAGATTCCAACATAAGAGAAAGTCAAGGTGAGAAAAAGACTAAGTAGCTCCAGTCTACAAAATTGTCCTTTTTCTTACTGCAAGGTGACAAGGGACAAATCTACATACATAAATACAGCAGGTGGTCAGGGAGAGGCGGGGAACTTCACTTTGTATGAAAATACAAAGGCAAAGAAAAAGGATTATTGGCAGGATAAATAAATCGGATTTGCTTTGGAAGGGTGTTTGCCTATTCGCTGAAGTAGGAGAGTGCTAGACCTACATTTCCTTCCAGCCTCTTCTGATTTTATTAATATGTGTAACTCCTAGTGTGAATCATGCTGCTAGTGGATCATCACCCAGGGATATGTAACAAGTTAAAATGTAAATTAAGCAAAAATGTTAAGAAGGCCAATATTAAATCAATCCAAAATAGAAAATTATATTCTTGAAAATTAGAACTTCCATTCAAACTTTTCAGAAAATATATACCCCTATAAGCATTTCATGTTAGAAAAAAAATCACTGAAATGGAATTTTGCTGTGGGACAATCAGTCTACTGGACATTGAGAATGATGTCATGCTTTTGCATTAAACCTAAATTCTTCCTTTTCCTTATGTACAAGTATTCATTATACTGCATGAGTATATGTGGGTGTACCCAGGTTGTAAAGAAAATACAATCCATCCCATGTAACGTTGCATTCAATAAACGTTGTAAGAACATTTTATAGAGCACCTACTGTACAAGAACATTCTATCAGCTATAATGTGTATTAAAAGCAGTACTATGAAGCACATTAAATCAGGAAAGAACAATATGAAGATTAATATAATCTATATAAGCGATTGCCTACCCCATTTGGACTTTTATTTGGGTAGGAGGCCTGGGACAATTTTTCTTTTATAAATGTCCATTGAAATTTCTCCTTCTAATTCTCTTTTCCAACTCTTGAAAAGTTGAGTGCATTGTAAAATGTTGACAGAAATTGAAAGTGTTTCAGAAGAGTGCAATAAAGGCTGCTCCTTTTTGTGTGGGGAAAACTATTGTCTATATCCTCATTGTAGATTTGTAAAAACTCCTGTAAGCCAGACCCCTTGCTACGGAGTAGATGATGACTCACTGTGACCCTATAGGACGGAGTAGCGCTGCCTCCTAAAGTTTCCAAGGCTGCAAATCTTTCTGGAAACAAAATGCCTTGTATTTTCCCCTCACAGTAGCTGGTGGGTTCAACCATTGAAGTTTGGGTTAGAAGCTGAGTACTGTAAGCACTATGTCACTGGGGATCCTACAAGTGTCTAAAAATGATGTAAAAAAAAGTTGTTATTCAACAAATCAATGCTATTTTCTGTGGTCTGAAGAGTTTTGCTTAGAGATATAATTTTAAGAACTGAGCAGATTTTACTGAACTGAACTTGTAGAGCTAGAAGTCAGTCTTAAAGTACGAGATAATAGTCAACATTTGGTAAAGCCATTGTTTTGAGTTACAGCCATTTACTCCCTAGACCTGATCAGCACTGTATAATCTCAACAGAACCAAAACACAAACCAAATCCACTGCCATGTAGTTGATGTAGACACCCTCAAGGCCAAAGTAAAATTGTTCCGGAGGCTTTCTGAGGCTATAAATCCTGATAGGATCAGACAGCCTTATCTTTCTCTGGTGGAGCAGGTGCTGGTTTTGAATTCCTGACCTTGTGGTTAGCAGCCCAACTCGTAACCCACAACAATGTCAGGACGCTGAGGGCTTCTAGAGAACTCCTTAACGTCAATACTAGTCATGCAAAAATGCCTACAATTCATATCCATGTTTATTTGCTTTAAATCCAATCATTAAATTACCAAGGATTTCTGGGTGAAAGTTCTGAAAAATAGAGCTAGCAATAGAAAAAAATTCGCTGGGCAAACTGTATATTAATGACTTTTCTTTAACCCATCAGGTAACACAGGCTGCAAGGCAAATATCAACCCATGAGAGACCTGCAGAAAGAAAAGTACCTTAAGCAATTGCTTCACTGGAAGATGCTGCCAAATTCACACAAGCTAATAGAAGAATTGAACTAGAAATGGTACAAACAGTGGGGTATGGGGCAAGTGAGAGAGTGGGAGTCACCTGCGGGCCCCAGTTATATGGGTTAATCTGTTCTTGTTGCAAAATTTTCTTCCCAATTCACTAGAAAATGCTCTTAATGATTTTCTTTTCTTTTTCATAACATAATTTCAAAGAGTGATTAAGACTCAAGAAAATGCAGAGAAATCACTGCAGAGAGAAAATACATGATATGCATTATATTCAAAATCAATGTATTGTTTCGTTTTGGGTACAGGCAGTGCATTTATCCTAAAGAACAGAATTAAGTATTGCAGCTTAATTTCAAGCAGCTAATCTTCCATTTGATTCATCAAGTTACACATCTCTGAACTCAGCCTGGAGGCTCTTGAGTGCTTCCGACACTGTGAATCCAGGAGGAAGGGAAGATAACACCTTTAGAAGTCACCTTTAATTAAAAATGCAGGTAGCCTAGGGAGTGGCTCTGGCAGTCTATCTGTCGACAGTGGTACGCTAGATCTAATCAGGCGATATCTTCCCCATGTTACCTTCTATCACATCACACGGGTAAGCTTGAAATTGGCTATGGAAGGATTACTTAACACCCTGGAAACTGGCAAAGCCATACTCAGAAATGTGAACATGTAAGTGTTGCTTAATAGAGAATCTTTCACAGTTTATGCTTCCTGTATGAAAGAAGTCCCAAATCAGGAATCTCAAAGATACAGACTTAAAACGAGGGCTGTGGACTTTAAATGTACTGCCATGGAAAGTTCTGGTATCCCGGCACGTGGGTCATACACTGAACTTCTTTCTGAAAGTATGTGCACTCTTATCAAGAATAGATTGCAAATTATCTTCTATGAACCTTTTGGACAGTTGTGCTCCATCACATGGTGTCACTGTGCATCAAAATTCACTCAATAGCCACTAAAAGCCACTTATGTCTGGTAAGTGAAGCCCCAGAGTGGGTTTAATTGTAGCCTCTAAAAGATATCCCCAAACCCCGAGACATTATGAACATGACTTAAGTGGGAAAATGATCTTTATAAATGTAATGAATTTGCAAGTAATGATCTGAGACCATCCTAGATGATGTGGGAAGGCCCTAATTCCAATAGGGAGTGGCCTTAGAAAGGAGAAAATGGGTCAGGGAGAAGAAAGTGATGAAGGCAGAGATCAGAGTGATGTAGGCCACGAACCCAGGCAGTCAAGGAATGCCAACCCAAACCCAAACCAAACACACAAACAAGCTCTCTGCCATGGCGTCGATTTCAACACATAGCGACCACATAGGATAAGGGAGACCTGCCCGGGTGAGTTTCTGAGCTGATAACTCTTTATGGGAGGAGCCCTGGAGACTTAGTGATTACGGCATTGGGTTTCCATCCAGAAAGTTGGCAGTTCGAAACCACCAGCCTCTCTGAGAGAGAAAGAGAGGGTCACTATGAGTCAGCATAGACTTGATGGCAACAAGTGAGTGAACGAGTAATCTCTGGATGGGAGTTGAAAAGCCTCTTCTTTCTCCTGTAGCCACCAGTAACTCGAAGAGCGGGCTCTCTCCCAGAGTCTCCAGAGGGAGCGTGGTGCTGCCAACATGACACCCCGAGTTTGGCCTTCTAACGTCCAGAACTGACAGACTCCGTGTCTCTTGTTTTAAATGACCACTTGGTAGTAATTTGTACAGCAGCAATAGGAAACTGAGGTACAGACCAATGAAAAGTTAGACTAAGTCCAATTCTTTCCTTTGGTTAAGACACATGCTGGTCACAATACACAAGTTCAGAAGATACAACAGACACGTCTCCTCTTTCATTTTCTGTTTGCATCTATTTTCTCTACAACATCATTCACGCAATCGCCTGTCATCCATATGGGCATCAGGAGACGCTTGCTTTCAGAATTGAGCATCTTGGGGTCATCTTCCCAGACAGCTGAAATGACGCATTTCATCTGGTGTTCTCCCATCTGCTCCTGAGCAAATATCGGTGTTTTTTCTAATCCAGCGTTTTCTCAGCAGCTAGCAGGGTGTGATCAATACCACACAGTGACAGGATGAGAGAGAAATATTGCTCAGAAGAGGAAAAGCCAAGCATTATAAAACCAAAGCTGAAGAAAATGTGTGACCTGCTCCCGAAAGCACAGAACTGTTGTCACTGCCAGGGGACCCCGGGAAAGCAAAAGCGAAGTCCCTGGATATTTTGCATGCAGTCAAGCTTCCCACTTTGGGAGACTAATTTGATGACTCTTTCCCGCATCCCCTCCTTTTCCAGGCCCCGGTCGCGTTTGTATCCCTGCATGCATTCACCTAGATGTAGTTGAAAATGACTGGGACATTTATCTCTGATAAAACAGCTCTGAGCTTTTGACGCAGGAGTTCTCCTTCTGGAAGTCTATCATTAGTGGATAGTCTAAATTTCATTAAAAATATGAAGATGTTCATTTATACACACACACACACCTGCACACAAAACAAAACCAGAAAGGACTCTCAGTGATCAACCACTCCCAATTAATACATGAACTTCTAACTACTAAGCTTCCATTTGAGGTCCCGTGGGTGGTACAGGTGCTTTGCCCTTGAATATTAATGGAAAGATTGGGAGTTCAAATGTAGCCAGCAGAAGCTAGGCCTGGGCATCGGCTTCCATAAAGATTTCAATCAAGAGAGTCCTGTGGAACTCAGTTCTACTTTATAATGCATGAAATTGCCATATATAGAATCAATTCAATGGCAAAGGGTTTGGGGAATCTTTGTTTTGTTTTCTTTTGGTTAACGGTGCAGATTTACCATTTATGAAGGTCAGGCAGCCACATAAAAGACGTGTGCTAGTTTATGGTGTAGTGGATTGTGCATTGGGCTGCTAACCCCAAGGTCAGCAGTCTGAACTCACCAGCTGCCACAAGGGAGAAAGGTGAGGCTTCCCCCTCCGGTAAAGCCGTACAGCTGTGGGAACCCTCAGAGCCTTCATGTGTCAAAATCAACTAGATGGCAGTGAGCTCGAGCATTTTGAGTCCCGTGAGAAAAGTATTTTAAATGTGTGGACAAAGCAACATGCATGTGTATGTATTTGTAGGGGCTATTATTTTTCTGCTGCTCTGAAACTATGGAGCCCTGGGGACAGAGTTGGACTGCTAGCTGAAATGTTGGTGGCTGGAGCCCACCAGTGCTCTGAGGGAGGCAAAGATTTACAGCTTGGCAAACCCTTTGGAGCAATTCTGCTCTGTCCTAGAGGGTCGCTTTAAGTCTGGATTGCCTCACTAGCAGTAGAATTTTTTTGTAAAATCACAAATTATATTACAAATAGAGCACCTATATAAGTCGAAACAACATATGTAAAGCGTCATCCCCCCAGAAGGAGCATGGGGGAAATGCTGAGAGTTAGCTGGGCTTTTGGCCTTTTTTTCCCCTTATAAAAGTGAAAATCCTCTTCTGATTTCTTTTAGTTAGGAATGTAGGTCCTAAAGGAGGTCTTCCCTAAAAGTGAAGCGGCATGAAACACACTTGAAAAGTGGGAGAGGCGGGGGCACCTATTCAAGGTGAAAATCATGGTTCCAAATACTACTACAAGAAACAAAAGTCCGTGACTAATTTGCTTGTTGATGTGCGTACCATACATCTTACAGGGATGCCGGGGAGAGAAGAGGAGGGCTGCAAATACTCCTGGGAAGAAGCAGAAGTTGAACTGTGTATTAGATCTTGAATGGATGAGTTTTAACAACAAGCCAAATCTGTGGCTCTCAAGTCAATTCTGATTGGTAGCAACCCTTGAGGCTTGCCCCCGCGGGTTTCCAAGGCTGCAGTCTTTATGGTAGCAGACTGCAGCATCTTTCTCCCAGGGAGCAGTTGGTAGATTTGAACTGCTGACCCATTTGAGTCCATTGTTGCAGTCACTCTGTCAATTCATCTCATTGAAAGTCTTCCTTCCTATTTCTTCTTCTTCTTTTTGGCTAACCCTCTACTTTATCAAGCAAGATGCTCGAGACAAAGTTTCGCCATCTGCACTTCTAGGGAGCATTCCAGCTGTACCTCTTCTAAGACAGATTGGAATGTTCTTTTGCCAGTCGTGTTACTTTCAATATTCTTTGACAATACCATCATTCAAACGCATCAATTATTCTCCATTCCTCCTTATTCACTGTTTACTATTTCAGTATATGGACCAAAAAATAACATGGCTTAAGGACAAGCAGAATAGCCATTAATCAGGGACATAGATTAGACTACAATTTTTCTAGCAAAGATCATTACCCACCAATTTTAAACAAGTTATAATTCAAGAGGGGAATTTCATCTTATGGTTGCATTTAAAAAAAAATCACTTGATTACGTAATGGATAAT
>NW_022103918.1:17086128-17087895 GCF_000313985.2 Echinops telfairi
AAATTAACTGATCACAAGTAGCATCCTTAGATAACTGCTCTGCAGTGTAGGATCACATACTAGAATTCAATGCTGTGTTACATCTGTAAAAAAAAAAATATTGATGTAAGATATATTCTCACTGGCAGAAACACCATAGAGAATCCGTTTTCTGTTTTGGATACTTCTAGGTGTTCACGAAATTATCTGTTTTAAAGAAGTCTAATTACACTTTTAATCTCAATAGCAGGAGCATGCTTAAAAGATACTGAAAATAGTATTGGATCATTTGGAAACAAATAAAATAGAGGAACGATGGGCAAATTACTCTTGTGTTTTATGCCATTAGAAATATTCTCTTAGGAGGACCCCATCCCAATCTCCTTTGATCTTATAAAAGGTATCAAGATGCAGATGCTGTCATATTATCAGTAATTGGATCTATTTGAGTTGTGATATAACCAATTCATAGGCAAATTCCTAAGAAATATTAATAAAAGCTGCAATCCCATGTTGCTCATGAAATATTTCCCCCAAGGTAATAGAAAGTCAATCAACATCTTGGATCATTCTGGTCTATCACACTGAAGTGGTAACTATCCTTGTGAGAAATCTAGGCTTGTAGTTGTTATCAAAAGAAAATTGTCATAGAAATTAAATGTCAACTTTGCGCTTACAAATTAAAGCCATTATGTAGAAATCTGTGCAATCTTAATTCATAACAGGGACAATGAATTTAAAAGGTATTGTGTGAGTGACATTGAGTGGAAACAATTACCTGCTCAACCCTAATGAAGCTAAGCTTGAACTCTAGATCATTTTGAATGGAATCCTTCAGTGTGGAGATGGTTTCTTTCTCCCCACCAAGACCCTGTAGATGATGAGAAGAGGGAAAGAGACCGTCTTTGAAGAATGCTTTGCTAAAAAAAAGTGACTGTCCTTCAATATCTCCTTTCTTTTAGCCAGAGCCAAGTGATTTCCTCTGATCCTTACTGAATGTTTATTAAATTAGGTTTTCTCAAGATGTTCATAGGTTGCTGCCTCGGAGCTTCAGGAAAGTATCTGCCTCTTTTATCTACCGCCCTTCCCTGCTGCGTACTTTGTGGGGTTCTTTTCAGGTTGGTCACAAGACCTTTACTTCCAGGGAAATGCTAGGTATCATGAGACCCAGCTTGACAATATCCTGGAGACGGACTTGTGACTCTCAGGTACTAATCACACCTCTCAGGCTGTGCTGCCAACGGCAGCTCGGACATCTAATCTGCCAGAACAGAGTTGGCCATGCCACTACACATTTTCCTTTGGTTATATATTAAAGACCCTCAAGCACAACTTATTAAACTAGGTCAGGAGGTGATCATTACCGAAGAGATCAATGATGATTCTAATGGCATTTTTATTGGAATTCGTTGGTGGTTTGTTTTGCTTTGATTGGCCCTCTTCCAGTGATGACACATGGGATTCAGAAAGAAAGACCCTCGCGGGATGGAGAGTTTTTTCTCTTGTTGACAGAGAGAACCATCAAACCCTCATCCAGCTATCGATACCATTAAAGTCAAATGATATACTAGTTAGTTAGCAGCATTTTACTCTAGCATTAACTGAACTTAGCAATTTCTGCACGAACACCTACATACTGCTGGTCATTGGACTTGCTGCTCCCACAGGATGGTGCAGAGCAGAGGCCTCTGAACTAGAGCAAGCACATGACTTGAGTTACTACTCCGAGTAAACAATCATTTACAAAGCACTTACTATTAACTAAGCTCTCCATAACTATATGAAGAA
>NW_022103918.1:17088938-17090753 GCF_000313985.2 Echinops telfairi
AGGTGCACCTGACTCAAGTCATGGTATTTTCAATGACCTCATATGCATGTGAAAGTTAGACAGTGAATATGGAAGTCCAAGTAAAATCGACGCAGTTGAATTTTGGTGTTGGAGAAGAATATTGAAAGTACCATGGACTGCCAAAAGAACAAACAAATCTGTCTTGGAAAACCTGTAGTCAGAATGCTCATTAAAGGGTAGGAGGGCAAGACTTTGCCTCAACTGCTTTGCATATGTTATTAAGAGAGACCGGTCCCTAGAAAATAGCATCATGCTTGCTGAAGTAGACGGTCAGCAAAAAGACCGAGACCCCCAAGGATAGAAACTGACAGAGTGGCTGAACCATAGCAATGATGGTGAGGACAGAGTAGGGTGGAGCAGTATTTCATTCTGTTCTACGTAAGATCGCTGAGTCAGAACTGACTGTGCAGAACCGAATCTCAACAAGTCCACTTGTTTTATATGGTTACTCATTTAATTCTCACAATGATCTTCTTTGTCCTACTACTCTTATCCCATGCCCACTATTGGTTCATCAGCTTGCTGTATCCTGGTGGCTTCTGTGTTCCCGTGGCACCAGTATTTCAGCCACCCATTGACTCAAACGTGGTGGACAGGTTGACATATATGTCTTAAGAAACAGCCGTTGGAAACCTTATGAATAGCAGCAGAACATTCTCTGATATAGCATCATAGCACCTCAGATTGGAAGGTGCTTAAAATATAACCGGTGAAGAGTTGCCTCCACAAGATGGACTGGAAACCAAAGCTTTCGGGCCCTTCATTTCCTGATGCAGCATGACTCCAAATGAGGACAAACAGCTGCAATCAGCCTTAATCATCGACTATGCAATGTGTGAAGTATAACTGTAGACAAATCGTATTTTATGACCCCGTATGGGTCATAAAAATTATAAACAACTTTGCAAAGAATGGGAATTCCAGGATACTTTAAGTGTGTTCATGTAGAACCTATACATGGATCCAGTGGTTGTCATTTGAGCACAACAAGGGGATGCCACATGATTTAAAGTCAGGAAAGATGTGCATTAGGGTGTATCCTTTCACTCAGCATTCAAGCTGAATGCTGAGCAAATAATCAGAGAGCTGAAATATATAAAGAAGAACACGGCATCATATAAGAAGACTCACTAAACCTCCGATATGCAGATAGCACTGCAATGCTTACTGAAAGCATAGTGGAATTGAAGCACTTTCTTTCTGTTTGTTTGTTTCTCTTTATTATTATTAATCATTTTATTTGGAGCTTTGACAGATGTCATAACATTCCATAATTCAAATGTATCGAACATAATTGTACAATTGCCACTACAATAAGTTTCAAAGCATTGTCTTTCTTCTCGAATTCTTTGACATCAGCTCCCCTTTATACCATCCCTCCCCAATCCTTCCTCCCAGGAACCCTTATTGTTATTTTTATATATTATTATTTCGGATGAAGGTTAAAGACTTCCGCTTTCAGTGTGAATTATACCACACCATAAAGAAAAGAAAAATCCTCCCTAGTGGACCAATAAGCAATATCATGATAAGTGAAGAAACGATTGAAGTATCAAGCGTTTCATTTTACTTGGATGTACAGTCAACAACACCAGGAGCAGTAGTTATGAAATCAAATGACACCTAGCATTGAGAGAAGTCTGTGGCAAAAGGTCTCTTTCAAGTGTTAGAAAGCAGATGCCATTTTGAAGACTAAGGCGCACTTGACTCGAACCATGATCGTTTCGATGGCCTCCTGTGCACACCCTGTGCACACCCAAGCTGAACAACCAATAGGTAAGACTGAAGAGTCAC
>NW_022103918.1:17091546-17103719 GCF_000313985.2 Echinops telfairi
AAACCCCTCAACCACCCACGCTATGTAAGGCGAAGGTTTGCTGAAGGAAAATGAATTTTTCTTCCCAGAGTCTTAGTGCTGAAGCATCAGAAGCAGCTTGTTATACTCAATTTTATCTATAAGGTAGTTTCCTATCAGAGACCCGGGGAGGGAAAAAAAATCCAGGTAGATGTTACGTGAATGATTCCGTTTAGCAAACACGCATATTGTCTATTGTTTGCCAGGCACTGTATGAGGGGCAATGAGGGGCACTGTTCTCAGCAATTTCCCAAGGGAGGTGGGAATGTCTGCTCCTTCCCACTTCCTGCGATTTAGTCTTTCTGTTTTTACAGTCGCATTGATAAGAGAGTGGCATCTTCAGCCCTACTAATGCTTCTTTCTGGTTCTTTCTTGATTCACTCATTTAGTCCACAAATATTTAGAGTGTGCGTGGCATTGTAGAAGTCCATTGTGTTTAGACATGTTTATCTTTTTCTCTAGAGGATAAATCCTGGAGTAACTTTTTTCAGCAACACATATTTTAAAATGATTTTGTTTTAATTCTGGTACATTTACCATGAATTTTATGATGAACAGAATGCTTCCAGTTTAAGGATTTGAAAACTTTTTCTCAATTTCTTCCTTGGAAATCTGTCCCAAAGAGGACTGAACTTAGGAAACAAGGTTTTATTGTCTCTTTAGTCCACTAACTTGCATGCTATTAAGTTCAGCAGACTCTCCAAGCCCTGCCTCCCAACCAACACATTGAGAGTAAAGATTTAATAGACTTTAATTTGTTTGCCTTTATCCTAGACTGAGCTGTTATATGCCAATTCTATTCGAGTATCTGACACAGATGATGAATTTGAACATTTCAAGCCCCTCTTTAAGAGTCATTTGCCATACCAAAAGTCACATAAAAGTCATTCGCTGGAAATTCCTTTCTCTTTGCAAAACTATCCCCATAACCTTGGGAATCCTCTGGGGTAGTTTAACTCTGTCCTCTAGGGCTATCATGAATGGGAATGGACCTGCCGACAACGGGTTTCATTTAGGCTCCAGTTATGTAGGGGCTGGAAAGAGTTAGTGGGGGGGAAAATGGAAATAAAAGTTCATTGTATTTTCACACTACGTTTTTTAAGTCTCCTTGGACACCCATGCAATCATCACCTGAGTCATTTCTATCACTCCAGTAAGTTTCCTATTTGTTGGCCATTGTACCTTTGACAAGAATGGTGCTTACTGATTTAAATACATAATGTCTTTTACTTCTCTTTCAGAATTTCAGAAGGAGTCCTGGTGGCCTAAGGGTTCAGTGCTCAGCTGCGAACTGAAAGATTGGTCATTCAAATCTACCTCGTGACTCCACAGGAGGAAGGCTTGGGATTCCATTTCTAAAAAGATCACAGTCCAGACTCCCCAATGGGGCAGTTCTACTGAGGTGGCACCAACTCCACAGCATTTTGAAATAAGTGATATTCATTTATTCTAAAATGAAAAATAATATGTATAAGCATGTCATCAAGTTTCCACATCTAACATGTCACTAACTTTCCAGGACTGGCATGCCACCAAATTGCCATGTCTGGTTCCAATTCCTTAACCACTGTGAGGCGTTGATTCCCTCCATAAATACCTCCACACCAAGACTGCCATTTGCAACGTGGGATCTAGCCAGTTCCGTGCAAGCCACCCTCAGCACGCATCTCTCTCCGTCTATTCTCTCAGGTAATCATGTACTTGTCTGTGATGCTAACACAGCTCCCATGCAGGTGGGACCATACTCCATTAATTTCCTCTACCTTCGATTCCAGTGATCTGCACATAGTGATAATCCAATGAATGTTAGGTAAATAAAATATAATGTTCTGATTTCTTATTTTCTAGCTCATTTTAATATTCCTACATAAGTTTTTCTGTTTTCCAATGATGTAGGGGGACTAGTCATGCGTCTAGAATAATACAACACCACAGATAATATACACATGTTCCTATTAGCTGTGGTGGTATATTAATCCACACTTAGAATAGTAAAATCATAATAATGAACATCCCCAGTTATTTATTATTTATGACTTATAAGGCTCCTCTAAGTAATTTATTTGTCAGAATGGAGTTGATGGCAAACGATTGGTTTTCAATAACATCCCACTTAATGGATAAAGCACCCTCTAAAACCAGGGGTCTTTGATTTTCATCTCACCTCTACTTCTCACTGGGTGGACAAATTCCTCGAAGTCCATGGGCTACAGTTTAACCATCTTTGAAATGGGATAATAACCATACCTATCTAATTTGTGAGGAGGGAGCCCTGGTGGCATAGGGTCCAAAGTTCAAAACAACCAGCTGTTTCACAGGAGAGAAACGGGGATTTCTATTCTCATAAAGAGTTTTGGAAACGTTCAGAGGCAATTCTACCCTGTCATATAGGTCACTCTGTCAGTATTGAATCAGTGCCAGTGAGTTCAAGCTCATTTAAGAGGCTAACCAAAGTGTTTAGCATTGTGTTAGGTTGACTGGAGAAACAAATCCAGAAACACTTCTATATGTATAAGAGCTTTATATCAAGAAGTAGTTATATATCAGGAAAACATCCCAGCCCAGTACAACTCAAGTTTGATACTAGTCCATAGATAACTCTTCAGACTCATGCAGTCACATGCAATGGTGCAGAATGCAGGAAGACCACAGGCTTGTGGATGCAAAGTCTCACGGACCGAATGGTGGTGGAAGCATCCCAGGGCTCTGGCAGGTCTCAGCGAGGCTCAAGAACAGGAAGGTGAAGGCAGAAAGGGGAGGTTCCCAGAACCCTCCTTATGAGAGAGTCATGACCACAAGGAGGCACCTTCCAGCTGTAACCTGATTGACAGGCTAGACTCCACCCCTACATTTTCATATCTTCAGCAGACATGAAATTATGTAACTACCACAAGCACATAAAATTTTGGAGTCAATATTATCTAACTAAAAAAAATTAAGTCATCAATTGAAACCTAGCTTACTGTTTTCTAAACTCAAGAGGAGTTTTGTGATTGGTTCAAACAGCTACGCATTAAAATTTAGGTAAGACAGTAGAATTATTATTCCTTGTAAAATAGTTATCAGATATATAAACAGACTTTTGATAAAATCACTACATTATAACCATAATAAATAATAGTTTTATGCAAATTTTATGAGACAATTGGATAACCATACACAAAGAGAGACAGAAATAACAATTTGGGCCCTTGCTTCACACAATGTACAAAAATTAACATAAAATAGACTATAGACTTAAATATAAACTCTAATAATATAAAGTCTTATAAAAATATAGATGTAAGCCTTCCTATCTTACTAACATTAAGCAATGACTTCATAGATATGGTAATAAAAGATCAGCCATCAAAGTAAATATATAAACAAGTTGGACAGACTTAAAAGTAAGCTATGTGCTTCAAAGGGCACTGTTACAAAAATTAAGATGCCCTCCGACTGGGAGAAGATTTTTGTAAGGTATATTTGTAAAATGGAGCCCCAGTAGCACGGTCAGGAAAGAGTTGGACTACTAACCACAAGGTGGACGGTTCAAATCCACCAGGCAACCCAAGGGAAAAAGATTAGGCCATCTGCTCCTATAAATATTTACAGCTCGGGAAACCCTATATAGGGTCATGATGAGCCAGAATGGAATGAATGGCGGTGGGTATGGCTACTAACACTTGCTTGTTTAATTTGGAGGAAATGTTATTTTTCTATTTTTCTTTTTGAATACACCAATTAATCTAGTCTAAATTATTAACATTTTGATCCTTTATAGATAGTTCCTCAATCACCATTTGACTTCTTGTTCCCATAGACATGTGGGTATAACTGAAAAGGGACTTTAGACTATATAAAGAAACTTTACACTTTAATAATCAAAGATAACTCAATTGAGCATGAATAAGGTTCTGAATAGAGATTTCTACAAAGAAGTGATACAAAAACCCAATAAGGACACGAGAAGATGCTCTTGCTGGTCCAGTCCTAAGTATAGCCCCACAGGAAAGGAAAGCATGTATCCATATAACATTGTACACAATGCACATAGAAACATCACTCAGTATTGTGAAAAGGTAGAAAAACTTCAAGTACGTGTCAGTTGATAAGTGGATGGATGATATGTGGCATATCCATATTATTTAATAATAATAAAAAAGAAGGATCAGTGTACAGGCTACAAGAGTGACGATGAACCTTGCCAACATTATGCTTACTGAAAGAAATCAATCACAAAGGACTACATATTGAATGATGCCATTTATATGAAATGTACACAAGAGGAAAGTTCATGGAGACAGGAGATTAATAATTGCCTAGAGTTCTTGTGTGGTCACACAGCTAAATACTGGACTACTAACCTGATTACTGATCACAAGGTTGGTGGTTCTAATTCACCCAGTGGCACTTAAAAAGGAAGAACTGATGACATGCTTCTAAAATGCCTTCCAAACTCTATAGCAGGCAGTCGCCTGCTGCAACAAATAGGGTCCGGGTGAGCTGGAATCAACTTGGTAGGTTGTTTTGTTTGTTTGTTATGGTTCAGGGCTGAGAAGTAAAGGGGGATTGGGCTGTACAAATTAAGAGTTTCTTTTTGGGGTAATGGAAATGTTCTAAAACTTATTACAGTGACAGTTGTACAACCTCTGACTATATTGTCATTGAATTGTACATTTTCAGTGGGTAAAACTCTATGGGATGCTTTCTTGTTTGTTTTTTATAAAAAGATAAAATACAGAGTTTTTGATTCTTCATTTCATAGTCAGGCAAGCTCCCTAGAAAAATAGACTTTAAAGGAGTTACTTAACTATAAAATGGGCAAATACATAGAGACACACAGGAAATCTCTGGTAGGTACGATGCAATTTCTTAATAATATGAATTACTTATTTAATAAAACACTATTTCTAAGATGGCATCAGACAGTATTAAAGCTTTATAATACATTTATTTTTAATGTGTTATATAGAGTTAATGGGAACAAAGAAGCCAAATAGTGACTTAGGAACTATCTATAAAGGATTGAAATGTTAATCATTTCGACTAGACTGATTGGTATATTCAAAAAGAAAAACAGGAAAATAAAATTTCCTCTAAATGAAACAGGCAAGTGTTAGTAACCAAACTCACTGTTAGACTGGGTTGTCTAGAAACAAATGAGGACACTGATCAGTGTACAAGAAAGAACTTTAGATCAACAGACAACTTTACATCAAGAAGCCGCCCCGGTCCAGTCCACTTCAAGTCCACAGGCCCAGTGCTGTCCGGCTCTATTCAGACTCACATAGTTATAGGCCGATGCCACAGAAAAGTGGAGCAGGAAGCAGGGACCGCATAGGCTGGTGAGTGCAAGGTCACATGGATCCAAGGTTGGTGGATGCATGTCAGGCACCAACACCTCTCAGGGTCTGGGGACCCACATGGGACCACCCGTGGAGGCAGACACAAGTCCCAGTGGAACCCTAGGGAAGAGGAAGGCAAAGTGGCAGAGGGAGGAATTGTCTTTGGTAAATCTTGCTCTTTTACAAACAGCCATATCCCTAAGGAAGTGCCATCATGCTACCACTTGAATCACAGGGTGAACCCTGACCCTAGCCAAGAATGTTTAGTTCACATAATCTCTACCTACTGCATCCACACGTGGGTTTTTCAGAGTCCGTCCTATAATGTCTGAATTTCCTAGGCTGAACCAGCGGACAAAATAAAAATGGTTGGATAAACTGTTTAAGTAGATAACATCTCCATACATAGTCCATCCAGTTAACCACAGATTCACTTTGTCTGATGTCAGAGAGGAGAATAACCTGAATCCCTGTTGCAATCATGGGATACTGAGGGCAACACATTAATGACTCTCAGAATTTGTGATCACGGGTGTTGATTTGGCAATGATGGAACTACAAAGAGCTTCTAGTGAAATAAAATAAGCAGGGAAAAGTGAAAGCTGCTCCAGAATTAAGCAATATTATTTCCTTTTAGCAACCTGCATTTGCTTGGCAGTTAGGGTAAACAAGTGAGGATTATAATTATCTGTGGCCTTTCCCTTCAATTGGTAATTATCAAATTTTAGTGCCTAATTTTTTGATGAATACTTGTCAAAATGCATGTGTCTACGCCTACTTTCCTAAACAATGTAGAAGACCTACATCTTGAAGCAAGGGCTGTTGCCGTCAATTACCAAGTATAGGAGCTACAAGAGACCATATTTCAAATGAAGAGTCACCAAAGGATATGCAGCTAAGTGGGTCAAAAAGTTATTTCCACAATAGGGAAGACACTGGCAATCTAGTCCCTGATACAGCAGTGTGGACTCTTTTGAAAATATTTACACATTTCTAGTCCCTGGACTGAACTGAACCCAAAGCAAGTGCTCACTTTGACAGCCTATGCCCTACAATTGGAATGGTGCAGAGAGGATCAGCATGGGAGAATGCTGTTACATTGTGGGACTTGTAATCGACATCATGAAACAAAAGGTGTATGTACTGATGCATACAAAACTAATTTGCTTCGTAAATTTTTGACCAAAAGATTGGGTTTTTAAAAGACTGGTTTTTTAAAATAAAAGTTAAATGGGAAAAGAAGTAACAAAACAAGACAAAAATCAAGGAGGTTCCTTAACACTCAGTAACGCTGTGCTTCTCAACCACCCTCCTTACAGTCCAAATTTCCCTTCTGTCCTCAGTTATGTTGACTGCACCCATCAGAGAAGGGGGGAATTGTGACCAGGTACTTGTTTTGTGAGCATAAAGATTCTTCACTCTTAGTTCATACTTCCAGTGGGGAAAGCACTCACAAAATCATTTCAACAACTAGCAATTGTTTATATTCAATAATTTATCAATCTTGGAAAAAGATAACAGTCTTATTGTTTTATAGATAACACGCTAAAAGAGAAAGAAGAAGAGTACATAAAAAAATAAAAGTAAAATGCATTTTAAGTGACTAGAAGAATTCTTACGTTAAAGAAATTCTTAAGTGCTTTCCTCAGTACTGTTTCTTCACGTTGATGTTGGTCGATTTTTATTTTTCATTTGCTACAGGTGCTTAGTTCGAATGGAGGTCTGGGCTTGGGTGGGATCTCACTCACTTACTACGATCAAGTATGGCGCAGAGGAGAAATGGCCCTTTAGGTTCCTGAGGCTAGAAATCTTGATGGAAGAAGAGCTTGTAGTCAGCAGGCCCACACATAACCCACTATAGAAGCAGGGCTCCTTTATGTGATATTGCTGCTGTCAGGTGCCTGGCAGTCGATTCTAATTCATAACAACCCAATGCACAACAGAAGGAAACACTGCCTGGACCATCACCATCATCACAATTGTTCTTATGTTTGAGTGCATTGGTGCCGCACCACTGGATCCGCAAGACTTCCCATCCACTGGCCTGTGATCGTCCTGCATTCAGCATCATTGCCTGTGTTTCGTGAGTCTGAAGAGGACTTTATAGATTGGTATCAGACATATGGGTTAATATTGGGCATATGGACTTGATCTGGACTGGGTTGGGATGTTTTCTCAATAATAAATTGCTCTAGTATATAAAGCTCTTTCTTATACACATGAGTGTCTATGGATTTGTTTCTCTAGTCTACCTGGACTAGTACAGTTTTATTACTATAAAAAGACCAAAAGCTAGCCAACCATCATAAGATTCCAATGATTCCAATGTACAATGTATCCCCAATACTACATAAATTTCCCACAAAACTGGAATGTTTTGGTAGGTCCTTATAATTAGAGGGGTTAAAATCTCACATCTGCTGCAGTAAACACAAAAGCCAAACTCACTACTGTCAAGTTGGTGCTGACTCATCATGATCCCACAAGAGAGGGTGGAACTGTCCCTTTGGGTTTCTGAGAGGGTGACTTTTGATGGGAGTGGAAAGGCCCATCTTTCTCCTGTAGATTGGCTGTGGCCTTACTCTGCTAACCATGCAATTAGTGGCTTATGCATAGCCACTCCGTCACTGGTGTTCCTTAAAAGTCAATGAAGTTCACAAAGGACTCCAGGCAGTAACCTAGAGGACAGTGGTGGTTCATTGATATGCTTCTTGAAAGCAGGTTCAAGTTCCCACATGATTCATCTGTCAATGGAGTCATGCACATTTCTGCGATGCTGAAGAGGTTTCAATAATACTTCTAAGAAAAGTCTAGTTATAAAAATTTAAAAAGCAGCCAGTGAAAACCCTATGTCCACAATGGTCCAATATGCAACCTATCCTGGGGAGGGCACGCAACTTGGCAGAGTTTCTTTCCATTGCATGTGGAGTCACCATGGTTGTATATTGGTAGTGTCCTTATTAATAAAATAGGAATGAAGAGTCTACTTATTCACAAGAGGGCCCAAAGTAAGCTGATCCCGCCAAAAGAGTTACTGTTTGTTCTTGATATTAACAAGGACCATAGTAGAGAGCACAATTATAAACAAGTAAAATCAGCATCCTATTGTGGAGCAGAAAAAAACACAGATTTTGACAAAAAAGTAAAACAGATCAAATCCAAATAAATTTTAAGACATTATTCTCTGCTAAACCAGCCTTTGACTCCATGCTGCTTAGGAGAGAAATACATTAAAGTAAGTGGAAAGAAAGCTCAGAGCTTTCTAAATGTGGATTCGCCCTGCTCTTCTCTGGGTCAGTTCTCTCGCTCACTTAGAGATGCTGGCTCAGGAACATGTAAATGAAATTAATCACTTCTTAAGAAAGACACAGCTGGGAAAGTGTATTCCCCTAACAAGGAGAATTGCTAAGCATTCTGGTAATTATTTGGGCAGCATTGGAGTGAATAGAAAAGGAATCAAAGGACAGGGATTTAATCCTAGGTCACTGAGATAGTTAAGGTTTATTGTGGTAACCTGCCTGATTAACACATGTGGAATTCACTGAAGGGTAGAAAGATAAATGGCTCAGTGAGCCTCGCCTTTCTAGTTCTCGGGTCTCTTGCTTTGTAATGGTTGGACCAGGGTGCAGCTGCCTTAGCCAGTTCCCTGCTTCAGCTGGCAAGGCTCCCTTCCTGCAAGACATCCCTGAGGAGAAGCCACATGGACCTACCCCGATGTAGCTCTGGGTGCTGGAGCAGCCGTGTGGAGACCCCTGCCAGCGCTGAGATGCTTACACTTTCACTGATTCGGCTTTCCTCCTGCAGTCGGGGTCACTGCCTGTGTTTTGTTTGTGATTGAGGAGGACTTTGTAGATTGGTGTTGGACATGTGGCTAATGTTGGACTTAAGGGCTTAGACAGCACTGGGTTGGGATGCTTTCTTAATGTACACTTACCCTTTATATAAAACTCTCTCTTATACATGAGTTTCTATGGATTTGTTTCCCTAGTTTACCCAGACGAACACAGTCATGTATCATATTTGAACTTTGGTTTCCTCATCTATAAAATGAGAATTAAAATAATAATAGTTATATCAAAATTGATCATAAATGTTAAACAAAATAAAGATCTGTAAAGCAGAGCACTTGTTATTTTTTATTCTAATGGACTAGATTGAATCATTTACCCTGAGAGCCATTGTGCTTGCAAAAAAATAGACTGTGACCTAAAAAATGGACTGACAATTTGTTCCTATTATGTCATCTGACCACCAAGGTCTTCCACTCCTACTTCACAGACTCATTGTGATGCTCTCAGGAAATCAAGACCCAGCCCACACTGGGGAAAACTACCAAGTACTATACAAACATACGGTCATTATTAGCTGCAAACTACCAAGTGCTATACAAACATACGGTGTCATTATTAGCTGCAGTAATCATCGAGAGGTGACTTCACAGCAGCAGAGTTAGAGAAGAATGCTTGTGGTGTGATTTTCTTGAACATCCTCTCTTGTAAAAAAAAGGCATTTCCATCCTCCAGTCTATATAGAACTATATAATATATATATATTTTTTCTAAATTGGGTTCAAATGTACTAATTCACAAAAGCCATTACTGACGATCTATGTGACTGGAAAAGGGAAGACTGCAGTGTCCATCTCTCGCTCAGACCTGGGCGAAATGAAGTCTGAGAAAACCTCTGCCATCCCTCTCGTGGGGAGCTCCCTTTGGCTCCATGTTATAACATGACTGCAGGGTAGCGTTCCTAAGGACATTTTGTCATTTTGTGGCCAGGCCATTAAAGCTGGCTTCCTTGGGGGAAAAAAGGGCAAAGAAAAAAAAAAAAACACATCCACAAGATACTTGAAATCAATTTCTCATTGTATTATATGATCCAGGCACCAAAAAGGCATGAAAGGGAATTTTTTCAGCCTTTCTGTTATTTGGGCTCTAAATAGAACATATTGAGAAACAGAAATTTTTAGAAACAGAGCTCTTAGAACAACACATGAAGAAATAAATGGCCACAAAACCCAATGGCAGTAAAGTACCACAATGAGCATCAGGTGGCCCTGTAATCTAAATAAAGGTTCTAATAAGTACGTTATTTTCTCCCATCTTTTCATTTTCCTTTATTAGGGAGATTTCCTGCACTGACATGGCCTGTCCAACCCTGTCTGCAACCCTGTCTGCATTTCTCCCTCATCCTTGGTGTTCATCATTCTCAGTTCCTATCAAACCGTATCTCGTTTACAAATCAATTTTTAAGAATTTGTACAGATTTATCATTTCATCTTCCTCTTCAACAACATAGTAGTTCACCTCTGTTTTTTCGTGATGTGCCTCTTTCATTTGTATTCCATCATGACAATCAAAGCTATTTTTAAGCATAAAGCTAATTGCATAAATCCATGCTGGATACTATCATCATACACTATGTTAAAAGTGCCCAGCACTTATCCTATAGTGCCACCCATGCCCCTTGGTCTCCACACAGCCTTATTAAGTTAGAATCTGTGTGGGGGTATCACCTGACAAGCTCATGTTTAACAAGTTCTCTGGGTAAGTTGTAATAACAAAGAAGTTTAAGACGCACTAGAGGGAGAGAAAACGAATGAGGCCTTGGTGGTTCGTTGGTGTAGTGCTTGCCTTCTGCTTCAGTTATCCAGTGCTTCTATACACAAACACCACAACTATTTGTTTTATAGGCTTTCACAAACTATTTTCTCATGGTGTAGGAGGCTAGAATTCTTGAATCAGACCACCGTGTGATGGTTAGGAATTATGTCAGCTAGACACCCCTAGGGGAGGGGAGGGATGGCCCCTACCCTATCAATCTAGTCGCAGTCCAAGAACATCTCCTGGAGGTTGCGGCCTTTTGTATAAGAAAGAGGTTTGTATCAAGAAGTAATCTTATATCCAGAACATATCCCAGTCTGGGCCAATGTAAGTCCGTGGGTCCAATGCTAGCCAGAGCCCTCTTCAGACTCAAGTAGCTGCAGGCCAATGACACAGAAAGGTGAAACAGGGTGTGGAAGGAATACAGACCAGCAGGGGCAGGTTCCTGAGAACTCAAAGTCAGTGGAAACGTGGCAGGGCACCAGTGAGGCTCAGGATCTGGCAGCTAACATATGGTGGCCCCTGGAGGCAGGCACCGAGCCCTAGAAAACAGAAGGTGAAAGGACACAGAGAGAGAGAACGCCCCATTCTCTCTCTCTTTTCACATTTTCCCCATATCCTTTATTATAACAATTTATAACAGGTTTATCGGCATGTAATTCACATATCACACAATTTGGTAGCTCAGTCAGATCAAGAAGAGTTGTGTAATCATGACCACAATCACTTTTAGAACATGTTGCTTTTCTTGCGCTCATCGGTCGTAGCTCCTCCTTCTCCCCCAACCTCCCCCGTCACACCCACAAGGAGCCATTAATCCAGTGACTGATAGATTTACCTCTCCTGGATTTCATATGCAGAAGAGCAGTTTTAAAAATGACAATAGCAAAGTGGAATAGGTAAACACTTCGATGAAAAAAAAGCAGAAAATATTGAAAACTAGAACAGATTTCAATGGACCAGAGTGATCAAATGATAAGGTATTCAATTTTAACCTAACTGCATCTACAATCTTCCACTTTCCAATAATGGCAAGGCTATCCACGGCCCTGATCCAGGGACACAGAAGATTCCTCAGGGGCTTAATCCATGTATATTTTCCTTTCCTTTTAAAATTTTTTAACTGAAGCAACTTTAAAATGTTTCAAAGGGAAACTATAAGGATAAAATATTACATTTGCACCAACTACACCTGCCATAATTAACTTTGCAATGCTCTCTGTCT
>NW_022103918.1:17107852-17109779 GCF_000313985.2 Echinops telfairi
CGGAGACTAACTCTTTATATGGGAGTAGAATGCCCATCTATATCTATGGTCTCAAACTTCTGACCTTGTAGTTAGTAGCCCGACACATAACCACAACACTACCAAGGCATAAAAATTCCCGGGTACCATCATGGGTAGGTAGTTAGTTGATACCATAGCAATGACTTGAGGCACACCCTACCCACTCATGCCCTATTAACCTTCCAGACAGCTCATGTCTAGGGAATGGCTGTTTCTTGTAAACCATTATAAGCAAGTATTGCAGCCAGTACTGTAATTCAAAGATGAATTGCGCTCTCTTTCTTCCAAAAGATCTAGGATTGTCCAGTGAATAATAGAGGAGCTTTGGTAGTGTAGTGGGTTTCAAATTGGGCTTCTAACTTCAAGATCAGAAGTTTGAAACCACCAGCTAATCCAACGGAGAAAGTGGAAGCATTCTCCTGTAAAGATTTATAGGAGTGTCAAAACCCACAGGGGCAGCTCTACTTTGCCCTAAAAGGTTGCTATGTATTAGAATGGACTGATAATAGTAATTTTTTAAAGTGAATGTGTGCCTGGTGCTCTAGCCCACCTTCCCCTTATATTCCTCACAATACTATGTAATGACCAAACTCCAGGAGTAAGAAAGAGGAGAACATGAACAATTAGAGGAAGTTAACTTGAGATGAGAAAAGGTAAAACCTGTGAGAAATGGTTAAAATCGAGTCTGCTAGGCCATGCAAACACACTTCAAAACAGACAAACAAACAAAACCACCTTTTGGCAGCTATAAGGTGCACTTGTGGCAAAATGGGTTACAGTTAGGCTGCTAACTATAAAGTCAGCAGTTTGAAACCAGCAGCCACTCTGAGAGAGAAAGATGAGGCTTTCTCCTTCTGTAAAAGAGTTACAATCTTGGAAACCCAGAGGAGCAGTTCTATTCTGTTCTACAGGATCACTGTGGGTCAGAATTGAGACCGTGGCAGTGGACTGGCAGCCACATTATACTCCCTCTTCCCCATCCTTGCCACAGCATCCCCACCAATGTTAATTATCTACTAAACATGAGGGCATACCTCCCAAAAATGAATTTTCTTTTCAAAG
The DNA here is from genome assembly GCF_000313985.2 of Echinops telfairi. Classification (NCBI taxonomy): domain Eukaryota; kingdom Metazoa; phylum Chordata; class Mammalia; order Afrosoricida; family Tenrecidae; genus Echinops; species Echinops telfairi. Next base: position 17,108,936 of record NW_022103918.1, read on the forward strand.
CTATGTATTTATAATTTTTTTTAACAAAACAACCTTATCACCTTCAAAGTACTCTCCATTACACTTAATACATTGGTCAAATCTATGATTCCATTCTTGGAAACATTTTTCAAACTCATCTGTTGGATGAGTTTGGATGGCTGACAGCATCTCCCTGGTTTTTTTCTTCATCTCTTCTACATCCTCAAATCATTGTCCTTTCATGTCCCTCTGCATTTGTGGAAACAAAAGGAAGTCTCTTGGAGGGAGGTCAGGTGAATAAGGTGTTTGGGGCCAGAGAGGCAAGCTGATTTTTGGCCCAAACTGGTGCACTGAGATGACTATGTGAGTAGGGGCATTGTGGTAGTGGCAAAACCAGCCCCCCATCTGCCACAAATCAGGCCTTTTTGTTCCACACAGATACATAATCTTTTCAGAACCTCTAAATAGAAAGCCTGATTAACAGTCTGACCTGGTGGAATGAACTCCAAATGCACTATCCTCCTCACATCAAAAAACCAAATGAGCATTGTTTTTTGGGTTGGTACCCCACCATATGTAAATGTTGCCTTTGGATTTACATATATATATCTCTTGTTTTAAAAGGGTGTAAAAATGAAAATCACTTTCCTTTTGGGGGATTTCATCTAGGATTTGTCCCTCCGGGTCCCTTGCTTCCACACTGTACAAGAGCTACCGTTCACCTTCCTCATTAGAAGTGTCTTCTTCAGGTGGGGGAAGGGAGATTCGGACAGTGTAAGACATGACAAAATATAATAATTTATAAGTTATCAAGGGTTCATGAGTGAGGGGGTGGTGGGGAGGGAGGGGGAAAAATGAGGAGCTGATACCAAGGGCTCAAGTA
>NW_022103918.1:17110686-17113866 GCF_000313985.2 Echinops telfairi
TGGCAGTAGTTAAAGTCAATGTGGAGACTTTGCTTTGACAAATAGACCCAAACCATCAAGAAATGGGATTGATAATATTGATACCAAGATGCAGATCTGATTACCAAGCACAGTCCTCCATTTGGATAAGATGCAGATACAGTTTTTGCTGCAGGAAATGGAAAAGGGCTGGAAACAAAATCCTTTCTCACTGGGTTTCTGATTAGGGAAAGATTCTTCTTGATTTGGCCTCATCTTTGCAAGCATTGCATTAGTTATAAAACAAAACTCAATTTCACTGAAAGGATTCTTCTATAAATCAGGCCAGGAAAAAGAATACTTTTTAATTTTGGTTTTCTATAAATTAATCCTTCTGCACAGAAACACAACTTTTAAATGCAGCAGAACCAAGCACAAGGAACACACAGACACTGACACACACCTAGATAGGAGTTAAGGTCTCCAAATGAATCAAGTGGGGATGGGGGTTCAACTGGAAAGATGAATAATTCAAGGAATGTCTATCAGAATAAATTTAAACTCATTTTGATTTTGTCATTTACAGGTATGCTGTATAGTAATCCAGATCATAATTATTCCCGGTGCTGGATAAAAACGAAAAGAAACACCAAGTGCCATTGTTATAACACAAATGTTTTACTGCACTCGTGCATACTCGTGACTTCAGGCTTTTTAGAAGAGCAGTGCGAACTGTTTTCTTTCCTCCTGTCTTATTTCGCATTAGTGTCATTGCGGTGACACTCATGGCTTTTCTTTCTCTTGTCTTTGAATTGAATTTTAGAAATTCATTCTAAAGCATGTTTGATTTTTTTTCTAAAATAGATAAAGTTGTAATTTTCTTTATATATGTGTATATGCATATACATATATGTAGTTTTATTGGGGGCTCTTACAGTTCTTATAACAATCCATACATCAATCGTATCAAGCACTTGTGTACATATGCTGTCATCATCATTTTCAAAACATTTTCTTTCTACTTGGGCTGTTACAGATATCAAAACATTCCATAGATCAATCACATCCAGCAGTATTGTACAATTGCTATACCATCAGGTTCAAAACATTTTCTTTCTTCTTGAACTTCTTGATATCAGCTCCCCCCTTTCCCTTCCCTCCCTGTCCCTACCCACTAGGAACTCTTTTCTTTCCCTAATGTGTGTGTGTGTGTGTGTGTGTATTTCCATATCTTACACAATCCAATATATCAGTCAACATACAATTCTGTTGTTTGATCTCATTGAGTGGGGTTATAAAGTCATCAATGCTATCAGCTTCTTCCCCCCCACCCCGCCCCCACCTTTCACTTCCAGTTCCTTCAGGGAACCACTGTAGGAAACTAACACAGAGGGAAATATGATGATTATATTCCTCAACTTATAACAGAGAGAATCTGGAAAACTGGTATTCCATGGTAGGAAAGCCTCCACACTTTGTAAGTTAGAGGTAAGTCCAAGTACATAATCCTGCTTTAAATATCCTTCCCACAGATTCTCCCCTAACAGCCACGCTGCCTTAAAGTGAGCACATGGTTGATTTTATCTCCTTACAGAAACAGACATCCTGTTGCTATCTCTTCGTGTCCTGTTACCCAGCCTCTATCATACCTTCCCCCAATGCAGGTATTAGGTTTCCTTACTTGTGAACACAGGGGACCTTACTGTAGATTACACCTGCCTTGTGAAGTATGTAACTACTGAATAGGCATGTCTTATGGCTACCTATAAATATCCCAAGAGAGTAAAGATGCTCTCTTCTCTACCACTTCCACATGGGCCACCAGAGGGGCAGAGGTGAGCATGCTACCATAAAATGTGTCTGACTCCTTTATTTTATTCTCTCTCCTATCTTTCCTATCTTCTATGACTTTACTATAATTTTTATATATTGTCAGCATACAATTGTGCCTTCTGACCCTTCAGATGGTAGAGGCTTGTTTCCTCTAACAACCCATTACTACTGTTACTGTTTCTGAAAGGTTATCTATTTTGGCTTTGATATATTGAATGATCTTAAAAATACAAATGAACATACACAAATCTAACATGATTAATGAGGAAAAACAAATAAAAACCATAATAGTAAGGGGAGGAAATATTAAAGAGCTAGAGGACAGTTATATGGTTCATCAGTATTACACTGGCCCCCTGGATTTATTATCACTTTCATGTGGCCCTTCTGAGAGGGATTGTCCAATTATCTTACAGGTGGGTTTTGGATCTCCACTACATCCATGCCCCTTCAAATTGATTTGCTTGTTTGTTTTTGAACTTCTGATACCTCTTCCCATTGACACCTCATAATCACACAGCTGGTATATTTCTTTCATGTGGGGTTTGTTGTTTCCCTGATAGATGGCCACTTGTTTAACTACAAGCCTCTAAGACCCCAGATGTTACATCTTTTAATAGCCGGACACTACCAGCTTTCTTCACACTTGCTTTTGCACCCATTTCTTCTTCAGCAATCATGTCAGGAACATATCATACAAGGCCACAGTATTAGAACAAACCATTCTTGGACTGAGGTAAAATTTAAGTAGAGGCCCAAAGTCCATCTACTTCCTTGCTGCATTTGCATATATTTATATATTTACATATATACATACATATATACCTTTTCTCCTTCTTTTTATTCTCCTGCCCTACTATCATGTTTACCCATGAATCACCTCTCAGCAATTTTTCTCAGATACAATTTGATTGATCAAACATGACCAGAAAAGCTACACCCTCATTGCCATCAAATTTAGAACATTCACTATTCCTCTGTACCCGTCATTATTGGCTCCCCACTTACCTGCCCCTCCTCCTTCCCTATCATGCCCCCAGGAACTGTTGGACAAGTCCATGTGTCCATAAGTTTGCCTATCCTGCCTATCTTGCATTTTTAAATGCCCCTCATCCCCCCAAAAGGAACAGAGAGATAGTCACTAGTCTAACAAGGATACTGACATTGAGTAGATAAATATCTCTGTCAGGACTTCTGAGGTGGAAGAAAGATATAAATGCAAAAGTATAATTTAGAAGACAAATATAAATACACAGATATACTTTAATGTGTTGAAGAGAAAAGGAAGAAATTAGGTATCAAGAAAATAATCTCGTCCCTGGTGTGATTCCGTCCTGCGCTGCTGTGTTAGCAAGGGCTGTGGTTTACTCCGTTTTCCGTTTCTCTCAC
>NW_022103918.1:17114631-17129503 GCF_000313985.2 Echinops telfairi
GCCAAGATCCAAAGGTCAAGAATCCTTCAAAAAACAGGAAAAAATTCCCCAAACACTGAAAGGCCCTAGTTCTGTAACGACATTAAAGCAAACATGCAAGCAAGTATAGAAAAGGGTCGTTCTCTTCCTAAAGTGGAAGCCAAATTCATCAATGATGTGAAGAATTGCTTCCGATGACTGACCAGGAGGCTGTTCAAGAGCTCTGGCAGTGGCGGAAGTCTCTTTAAGAAAATAGTTTGAAGAGTTTGTTAAACATTTCCGTCTCATTTCATTTCTGTGACAGTTGCTAGCTGGCCATCCTTTGCTATAATGCAGAGTGAGAACTTTCCCTGCCATGTCTGAGAAATGGTGTCCAGGTTCCTTTGCCAACAATGTGTTGTCTAAAATGCCTGTTTAGTTTGTGAAGATGGAACTCCACCCTTTGCTTGGTTCTAAGTATGTCTGGAATGTTAGGACAGAGTAGTACCAGAGGCCAGACAAATGGAAATGGTGGGGAGGCAAAAATATACATGTGAAATAAAACTCAGTATTTCAATAAAGTAAAAAAGAAAAGAAAAGAATCTTTTGAGAATGCTAGTCCTTTTTATTAAAATATTTTAAACTTAAATGCATAATTTAAAAGGCTATTTGATTATTTCAGGGGCCCTTGGTTTGTATCTAGTAGCATTCCCTTAAATAAAGCTAGTGTAACAGGTTGACAAGTACATCACAACTCTGAGTATCTCAAACCGTGAACAGAAGATAGTCTTTGGGAAGTAGGATATAGTCCAGGGTGACAGGAGATAGGAACAAAAAAATTACAGGTTCAAATAATCTACAACAGGGCAGCTGTATTTAAAAAGTATATAAAACACTTTCTATTTCATTTTACAGTTTACAAAGTGTTATTCTATACATTAGAACATCTAATATTCACAATTTTGAACATACAAGAATTATGGCCCTATTTTAGTCAGAAGAACAGGCGACCGCTGTTTGTCAGTTTGTTGTACAGCAGTGGCCCGAGTGTTGATGTGATGCTGAGAGCTCTGTCACTGGAATTTCAAATAGCAGCAGGGTCACTCAAAGCGAACAGGTTTCAGCAGAGCTACCAGACTAAGAACAGTCTATGAATAAAGAATAGGGTGTCCACTTCTGATGAATTGTCTACTGAAAACCCCATAGATAGCATCAAAATATTGTCAGACACTGAAAACCCAATGACTAGTAGCAGAATATTGTCAGAGATATTTGTACCAATTCCAAAGAGAGGTGACCCACCAGAATGATCAAATTATATGATATCACTGATATATATAAGTAAAATTTTGCTGAAGATCATCCAACAATGGGTGTGGCAGTACATTAACAGGGAGCTTCCAGAGGTTTTGGCTTGATTCAGAAGAGGATGTGGAAAATATGAAATGGATCTTGGATCAAAGCAGAGAATACCAGAAAGATGTTTACTTGTGTGTTTCTTTAACTATGCCAAGGTATTGGACTATGTGGATCATAACAAACTATGCATAGATGAAGGGGAATTCCAAAGCACTTTTTTGTGCTCATGTGGAACCTGTGCATGAATCAAGAGAGCTCTGGAAATGGAACAAGGTTTAAAACCAGGAAAAGTACATATCAGGGTTGTATCCTCTCATCGTATTTATTTAATCCGTATGCTCAGCAAATAATGAGAGACGCTGGTTTCTATGAACAGGAATGTGGCATCAGGGTTGGAGAAAGGCCTGTTAATGACCTGCAATATACAGAGGACACAGCCTTGCTTGCTGAGAGCTAGGAAGACTTTAAACACTTGCTGATGAAGATCGATAGTAGCCTTCAGTATGGATTACAATTCAATGTCAAGGAGACCGACATTCTCACAACTGGACCAATAGGTAATAAATAAAGGTTGAAGTTGTCAAGGATTTCGTCTTGCTTGCCTCCCCTTATGAAAGCAGCAAACAAGAGATCAAAAGTCAAGTTGCTTTAGGTAAATGGTGCACAAGATCGAAAAGCAAGGATGTTACTTTGAGGACAAAGGTGTGCCTGCCCCAAGCCACGGTATTTTCAATGACTTCTTATGTGTGTGAAACTTGGACATCGAATAAGACTGAAGAATAATGGGTGCACTTGAGTTATGGTGCTGGCTACGAATATTTGAAGTGTCATGGACTGCAAAAAGAACAAATGAATCTATCTTAGAAGAAGTACCAGAACGCTCCTTAGAAGTAAGGATGGTGAGACATTGTCTCATATACTTTGTGAATATTATTAGGAGAGACCCTGGAGAAAGACATCATGCTGGGTTCAGTAGAGGGGCAGTGAAAAAATGGAAGACCTTCAACAAGATAGATTGACATAGTGGCTGCGACAAGGGGCTCAAACATAAGACAATCAAGAGGATGGTGCAGGACCAGACATGTTTCATTCTGCTGAACATAGGGACTCTTTGAGTTAGAAATGACTCAATGGCACAAATAACAATGACAAAAACATCACAATTCTTTCATGTAAAAGTATTTTGCTTCTATTTTACATGGTTAGTCAAACATGGCTAAAAGAAATTAGGGAACCGATTACAAGGAACTATATGTGACCTCCTCCCTGGGGGACAGACAACCGAAAAGTGGGTGAAGGGAGACATCGGACAGGGCAAGATATGACAAAATACCAATTTATAAACTATCAAGGGCTCATGAGGGAGGGGGGAGCAGAGAGGGAGGGGAAAAATGAGGACCTAATGTCGGGGGTTTAAGTGGAGAGAAAATGTTTTGAGAATGATGTACAAATGCGCTTTACACAATTGATGTGTGTATGGATTGCAATAACAGTTGTATGAGCCCCTAATAAAATGTTTTAAAAAAAAAGAAATTAAGTAAACTGGATTGTATTAAAAAGACATAAAAACACCTCATATTATTCAGAACTGGTTTCCATCAGTGAAATGAAAAGAGGACAATGGTTCTAGCAATTCTATGAATTATACACACACAGTTAAATTCAATTTTAAGGGAAAAAAGTACTTCATTAAACAATTAACAAATATGTAGCTAATAAGTAAGTCTTTCATTGGGATAGTTACTTAGTTTTATTTACCTGGCCAATCTTTTCAACTCATAGGAATTTGTTTTCAAATTTGTAAAATAAGCCAAATTCTCAGGACACTTGGTTCCTGATTAGTCTTCTGTATTACAAGATATGCATTGCATCTCTGCAAATTATGGCAGGTATACAATCAATGCATCCAGAAAATATATAAACTTATTTTGCTAAGATTTCTAAGAAAATAATAATAAATTAAAATATGATACATATTCAGCTCTACTGTTCTGAATGTCAACCAGAAATCCACAGTCTGGACTGTGGAAAGCAATAAAATAGAACTATAATCCAGACAATAAACAAAAATTACTTATTGATGAGATATAGATGGTTAAAGTTTAGTTTTGTGTTTTATTTTAGTCATTTTCATTAGATTTTAGTAAAATTTGATCAAAAATAAAAGATTTGTTCTAAAATTCTATTGTCTAAGTAATTTCCCTACTGTAATGTGCTTTTATTTGCAAACTCCTCTCTGGGGGTACACAGCATAATTTATTAATCTGATTGCCATTTTCACATGTGAAATTATTTAAAGTTGACTATGCCTAAAGTAAACTCACTGCCATTAAGCTGATTCCAACTCATAGCAACTCCAGAGGACAGAGTCGAATTGCCTTAAAGTTTGACCAGGGGAGACTGCCTCATCTTTTACCCATGGAGGAACTGGTGAGTTTCAAGCACTATCCCTGTGGAGAGCAGGTCAGTGCATAATCCCCCATGCCACCAGAGCTCTTGAAGGAGAATTGATACATTTGAATTATGGTGCTGGCGAAGAATATTTAAAGTGCCACGGATGGCCAACAGAACACATCGATCTGTCTTGGAAGAAGCACAGCCAGGATGTTCCTTAGAGGCAAGGATGGAGAGCCTTTGTCTCACATACTTTTTACATGGTATCAGGACAGATTAGTCTCTGGATCAGGACAATATGTTTGGTAAAACAGAAAGGCAGTGAAAAAGTGGAAGGCCTGGATAAGGTGAATTGGCACAGTGGCTGCAACTGTGGGCAATGGACTGGAACGGACTCAATGGCATCTAACCACCACCACCACCACATGCTTAAAGTAAGGGCTTTGCTCTTTTATGTCTAGGGAAAAAGATAAATCAAGGTAGACTGTCAATTGGCACACCTGGCATTCCTAGTCTAAAAAAGACGGAAAGGAACCTCTCTTGCCCGAGTTAGTCTCTCTCATTAAGTGCTTTGGATCTTCCTTGTTTTGGAAGGCATTTACATTTTGATCCTCACCTAAATTTAGCGTCTGTCATAGTATTTGTATTATGTCAATAAATTGCCCCTTGATAGAAGTGGGTAATCCTACACCTGCTTCTTTCATTATTTGAAATTGTTATTAACAATGGAAACAGTTGCTTTCTGTATAATTGTACTCTTCTGGCTTATAATAGATTGACTTGGAAAAACTCTAAAGTGATTTAGAAAATATTTCACAGTCTTAAATGAGAAGCCTACTGAGAACTATGACTTCACACAGTAAATAAAGTGCAGATGACCTCTAGTCATGACCTAGAATGGCCCTTACTCATTTATTTCCCATGGCAATTTACACTAAATCCAAGGATGCAGTATGTCCTCAGAAAATGAGTCATTGTAATTAACTCAATTAGCCTGATCGCTAAGGGGTAACTTTTTAAATAGAATTTTGTAGGAATAATAAAATACTCTGTAAACTGCATTTTTAATACTTCTCTGTTTTATTCAGAAGAGGATGTCTTTAATTTAAGCTTTTCTTGTTGGTTTGGGATGAGCACAATGAGTTTCAGTTTTATGACATTTTGTGATATTTCACCTGCCTTAATAAGATATGAAAATAACTAAACTGGGTATGGATTCTGGATCCCTATACAACTTTCTGATTGTGGTAGTTTTATATAATTAATGTTGAAACTTTGTCTATTTTCATCCCTTCCTATAAAAACAAGATTAATAAGATCTTACTGAGATATTATGTGAACAAATGAGATGACTTGAATAAAAAAACTCAAATAGTTTGCATCAAATTACTAACCTAAAGGTTGGTGTACCATGAAAGACCATTCCAATAGTCTGCTTCTATAAAAGATTTTAGGCAAGAAAACATATGGCGTGATTTTACTTTGTAACACTAGGGTGGGTCTCACACACACACAACCAGAAAATAACAAATTTTAGAAAGGATGCAGAAAGATTGGAATACTTATACATTACTGATTGGATTCCAAAACAGTATAAAAACTGTGGAAAGTAGTATGGTGCCTGCTCAGACAATTGGGAATAGAAATACCACGTGACCCAGCAATCACTGTGCTTGGTATATGCCCTACAGAAATAAGGAATAAAGCACGAGCAGATACATACACACCGTGTTAATCTCAGCCCTATGCATAGTAGCAAAAAGATGGTAGCAGCCTAAAAGCGCATCAGAGGAATAAAGGATAGATAAACTTTGGTAGGTGCACACCATGGAATATTATGCATCCTTAACAAAAAACAAAACTGTGAAACACCTTGTGATATAGTTTTCATTTCAAACTATCAGATCTTGATGATTATCAGGGGTGGGAGTAGATGAGAGGGATGGGGAAGAAGTGGACTAAAGAGTAGAATGTGTTCACATGGGTGAAGCAAAGTTAATATTCTATAAGAGGGAGAAGAAGAAAAAATAAGATGGGGGGAACAAGGCAAGCCATTAGGAGGTTTGACAATTTGTTTAATTTGTTGAATGCAAAAATGATCATCTGATGTGTAAACTCCCAACTAACCCCCAGTGAAAGTTAAAAAACAAGCAAACAAACCCCACGGAACAGCTCTACACTGCATAGTCTAGGAACTCATGAGTCAGAATCAACTTGAGGGCATGTAAGAACAAGAGCAAGGCATTCCCCGAGGTGACCAACGGCATGGGGGACATGACCTTCATCCTTGCTTCAGGAAGTTGTACAGCACAGGAATTCCATTTGCAGATAACCACATTAAACCACTTGTGAGCAAGCATAATTAGACAGATTAGAGTAGCCACTTACAATCCCCTGTGAAACCCTCTGTTCTTAAATGTTCTTTTATAGAAAAGTAAAAAGGATTAGAGAATCTGCCAGAAAAAAATCTTTGTGCATTTATATGCATAGCTGTTGTTAGTTGCGTTGGGTTGACTCCATCCAACTCATGGTAAATTTATACATCACAAAATGAAGCATCACACTTCAAATTCCCAAGACCTGTTGTCACACACATGCACGAATTTACACACATTTTATAGAGAATTTATTTTTTAGTTTCTGAATTAAACTCCTCTATAAATCTGAATAGGACTTCTGTAGAATATTTGCTCAGGCCTGCCAGCCAGTGAATTATGTTTTCTGGATATAAGAACATTAATGCAGAACTTCTTGTTGATGTCCCACCACTCTGAACTCTCACCAGGATAACGTGTGATTATTGAAAGGATCATAATCCCAAATATCTAAAGACATTATCATTCTCGTGGTTTATGGATGTGTATCTATGAGGGGTTCGTTGGTTATTTTTGGAAGTAGATCGGTGGTCCTTTCTTCCTGGAAGAGAATAGAGCAGGACTTTTATTTATGTGTTTTGGACACATTTTTAGAAGAGGACGTTATGTTTAGTAATGTAGCAGGTCAACAAAAATGAGGGTAGCCCTGCTGAGATGCCATCATAGCATAGCCACAGGAATGGACTGCACCATAGCAACGACCATGAAGACGGCACGGGACCAGCCCACATCTCATCCTGTCCTACGGAAGATCACTCGTCAGAGCGAGCAACTCCACTGAGAGTTCATGAATGCCAGGAACTCTCCACAGAGCATAAACTAACTAGTTTGATTCTCCTAGCAACTTTGTGAGATAGGTACAAATACTCACTGCATTCTAACCATCTAGACAACAGTCTGCTCAAACAACCGTCTTGACTTATTTCATGGAATTGTGCTGTTCTCAAGTGCTGGAGAAGAATGAAACCAAACAAAAACTCTTTGGGAATAAAAAAATATATGCTTTGATTTTGAAATTTATTTTACATCTAGCCACCATGAACTAAAAATATAGTTCATTTCAAAATAATATTTAATTTCTTTTATTTAATGAAGATTTATGTTTACTTTTCCAACCACAATTAACATAAGTGGTGAGAATGTAATTTTATCAATGCAAAGAGACAAATCTCTAAACCTGGGTAACACATGGCACTGTTATTTTCATTCTTCCAGCAGCTGGTCTCCAAGGCCACTCGTAGCCAGGAAAGAGTTGTTTTAAATGCTCATTCAAATAAGCTATGTAAAGACGTTGTTTATGCTTCTGTAATTCTAATTTTTAGAGCTCAACCACCACTAAGTACATTTCAGTATACTTTCCATTTGGAATTGTGATTAAAATAATCTTATATAACATTACAAGATGTCTTTCGCTATTATGATAATTTATAATTGAGATTAGTTGTTTTTGAATTTCATTACATTTCAAACAATATGATATTTGTTCAATATCATTTCATTTGCTACTTTGGGACTTACTTATCAGAATCTAATTTAATTTTGTATAGAGGAATAATAAATTATTACGTGAGTGGACAGCGTTCTCATAAAGTCTCTATGTAGCAAATGAATTTTGATCAAAACCATTTCAATGCTTTCCTTTCCCGTGTGTTCTCAATTTAAAGAGTGAGGGCTCCATTTGGTACAAGTCATAAATGCACATTTTCTCCTCCTACTTCACCCACAGAAGATAGCATGGCTAAGGACTCCCAGTGCTTAAGCACATTGTTTCAGTTTGTATTTTCTGCTTAAACATTAACTAGTAAAGGATGCATTTGAAATGGAAAGGTCCTTCAAAAAAGTCCCCTAAATGCCTCGGTACATTTGAAAAACTCTAAGAATATGGTATCATATCTTTTGTTTATCTACCACTCTAGGGGAAAAGCAATCTATTTTGGTTTAGATATAGATTTTTTGTATAGAACCCAATACTTTAACAAAGGAAAATGGTCTTTTTGGTCTATTGAGAAACACAGTCATTTTATCAAGATGGAATTCTGCACACAACTGGTAGTTCATCTGAGGATCAGCAAATTTCAGAGTACTTGCTGGAACAGGGTCCTAAGAGAGCGGGGTTTGTGAAAGAACCTATATGACCATTGGAACATTGGTAATATACTGGTAACAATGCTGAGATTGTCCTAACTACTAGGCATTGCCAACCAAATATCATTGAGTTCATTCTGACTCATAGGGATCCCATCTACCTTCCTCAGGTTTCTTACGCTGTAAATCTTTATGGGACGAAATAGCCCCATCTTCCTCCTGCAGAGTGGCTGGTGGGTTCAAACTGCTAACCTTACAATTAACAGTCCAACATATAGTCCCCTATGCCACAAAGGCTCCTTAACTCCCAGGTATTAGAGAAATTTATTTTACATTAGCAGATATAGAGTTTTTTACTAAGCTTAAATCAAAGATATTGCAGTTGAGTCTCTGTGGACTCATAATGACCCTATAGGACAAAGTAGAACTGCCCCGAAGAATTTCTCAGAATGTAGAACTTTATGGATGCAGACTACCACATCTGTCACCTGAAGCGATGCTTTGAATTGCTGATCTTGCAGGTAGCAGCTGAGTGCTTTAATGACCATGCAGCCAGTGTGCCTTATTTTGGGACTACTTTACATGACACAGCCAATAACTGAATCATGCCAGTGTTTGGATAATAGCACCTACTATACTGTATCTATGATGGGCTGCTGCCAACAGACATATTCCACCTATACCAGGATTTCTCTCAAACCACCTCCGTTTAATTATGTCACACCAGATTAATAAGCAGTCCCCATTCTCTCTGTAAGACATATGGGTAGATGCCACAGCCTGATAAACATTTTCTACTAAGACTTTGCACTGCTGTTCCCATTGCATTGATGTGTATGACTGCTAAGAGCCAACTGACTTTAGTCTCATATTTATCCCAATTGTATTTTAAATAAAAACAACATAAACTAAATGGTCTGCAAAGTGATAAAATATAAGTGCAAAAGCAATGTTTGCTCTTTTATGAAAATTTTCTAAGTGATGTGAGAAGATCACGTCATGAAGAAGTTGCTCACATGACTATTTTTGAATTAGGTACCTTGAGGCAATTGTTAAAGACTGGAAGTTAAAAAACAAAATCACAGGTTCTCATATCAAATTGAGTGCAACTCTGTTTAATTTTCATTCTACTTCAAGGTGATTAATAATTATCATCTTTGATTATATTAATCAGTTTTGTGAAAGATGTAATGATGTTTCAATTCAAATGGACTTTTATTCTAAGAAAATCCCTTGAACTGGCAGTAAAACAATGGTGAATATCCATTTGTTCGCTTATAGGTTAAAATTATTGTAGCTAAGTTTTTCAGCATCAACCGTTGACCAAGTATGAATTCTATTTGCACTTTATCCAGGCAGTGCCATTCCATTTCTTCTGGGGTTTATGGGATGACTACTTTGAAGTTCCTATGTGGGAAGAAAGAATTGATTTTGGATGGTCACTGGAGGGGAAACGTATGCCTAACTTATTACTTCCATGAAATAAAATGAAGTGGCAGACACATTCATCAAGGTAACTATGGTGCATAACACAAAAGAATTCTAAATAGTCAGTCACTCTCCCCTGATCTCCTGCAAACAGGGAGTATCTCCAACCATTAATGGTCTTGAACCAATAAAATTTGGCAGAAAGTACCTGTAACTTCTGTGTTTAGGCCTTAAGAAGTCTCATGCCTTACGTTTTTGCTCTGTTTGGGCCTGAGTTGCTGTGTAAAGAAGTCCAAGGCAGCCCCTCCCAGAGGAAAAGCCATGCAAAGAGAGACCCTGGAGGGAGATAAAAGACCACCTTGAAGAAACTGAGACCAAACCAGCCCCATCCGTTCAAGTCGTCAGACATGGAAGAGCAAACAAGGGAGGCCATCTTGGATGCTCGACATTCCATCAGGAGGGAGGACTGTGACTTCTGAGTACGCCCAGGTGTCACCACATGGAGCAGCGAGAAGCCGCCCAGCTAAGCCCACATCGATGGCAGAATTCTGAGCAAATAACTGCATGATTGATGCCATTTTAGATCAGTAAGTTGAGGGGTCATCTGCTGCACAGCAATAAGCAACTGTCACAAAATTGAACGTCCAGGATGACTGGAAGTGCGAGGCAGAGACCCCAGAGGTTTTCTGGTTCCCTGACTGCACAACCGCACTCTAGCGCAGGGGGAAGCGCGCAGGAGTAGAGTGAGGGCAGCCCTCGTGTTGGCGGAGCTTTGCGGAAAGGCTTCTGACACGTGTCTTGGACTCTGGGTTTACATGGAATCCCTCACCTTAGTAGCGGGACTTTCCAGGGGAAATGTTGCTCGTGAGCTAGAAAGAACATGTGCTCTGCTAGGGAGAGAAGGGGGCAGCCATGCCTCCACATAAACAGACATTTGAATAGAACAGTCGGTCAATATCCATTTAACGTGCTAATTTGAAAATAGGCCATACAGAAGAGATTTGTGGGTGCAGGTATAACCCTACCACTGACTGTGTAGCTGTGTAACTCTTGTTTTTGAGATTAATGCTGTCAGTGCAACCACAGCAGACAACTGGCACAACTGACGTGGGGACTATCCCTTTAGGGCTGCGTTTCAGCAACTACTCCCTGCTACGCGGGGCGAGGCGCGCTGGCGTTAGAGAGACGATGGGGCAACTGGGATGGAGAGGAATCCTCCCCAGGAACTTCCATGAAAATTGCAGTATCAAAGTGAAGGCAATCTTCGTGTTGCCTACATAAATCATCATTAGATGTTGAACAACCCTGGTGCTTACCTATTTTTCTACACTGCACATTAAAAAAAACACGTTTACTTCAAAAATGACCAATATTATTTGAACATGTGCAACAAGGTTCTATACACACACATACACACACACACACACACAAAGGTATTTTCAAACCAGAGTTTTGAGCCTGGCCTCCGTCGATAAAATATTTTTTAAATTACGAAGCAATGTATTTGTAGCTTTTCTCTTTTCATTTCTCAAGAGACACATTTCTTGCCACAGCACAGTTGATAACAAACATGATTTATTTTTATAATTTCACCAGAGAAGCCGAAGTATCTAACCAGCTCCAATAATCCTGCAAAATTAACTGCTAGTGATTTTTGCTCATTTTTATATCTTTACCCCAAGCTTTACTTTAAGAACGTTCTTATTTTTCTATTGGAAAATGACAGAGGAATAAGCTTTACAATAAACAGAAATTAATAAAAAATATGTACTTTCATCCTGTAGTTTCTAATTAGCGTATTGTTCTTTTTCTTCACTAAAGACCAGCATATAAAATTACTAAATGCAGTTAACTATTAAAGTCAAAACCACCTCATTTGTATCTCTGGTTTAAAATGACATTTTCTAACAGCTGACGTAATAAATTATTAATTATAGAACATTTGGAAAATAAGAAAATCTAGAAAGAAAAAGAAAATCAATAAAAATAAGGATCTTCATATAACACCCTCCCTGGGGGACAGACAACAGAAAAGTGGGTGAAAGAAGATGTCGGACAGTGTAAGACATGAAAAAATAATAATAATTTATAAATTATCAAGGGTTCATGAGGGAGGGGGAGTGTGGAGGGAGAGGAAAAAAATAAGGAGCTAATACAAAGGGCTCAATTAGAAAGAAAATGTTTTGAGAATGATGATGGCAACAAATGTACAAATGTGCTTGACACAATGGATGAATGTATGGATTGTGATAAAAGTTGTATGAGCCCCCAATAAAATGATTTTTTAAAATCTCATGACCCAGACATAATCACTGTAACATTTGATAGATTATCTCCTAGTGAAGAAATATGAATGTTTTATAAATATCAGCCATGGCTTCTATTCCTTCTGTCTGTTTTTCTCTTTGTAATGTATATTTCTTGTGGTCTTTGGCAAGATGTTTGATTGGTGCTGTTTTAAAATGTTCACCATGCTGAATACTGAGCAGGTGGAGGAGTAGACTAGTGCAGAATACGGTGGGTAAGAATAGCATTTTATTCATGCACTTTGCAAACCACGCAAGCAAGATAAAAAACACTTCCATCACCTCTGGGAGTGCCCCTGTGCCTTTTTGCAGTCAGCAACTCTACCTGTACCTGACACCAGGCAAGAACTGATGACTGTCCATTACTATAGCTTTGCCTTTTCTAGAGTTCCATGTAAATGAAATTATGCAGTGTACAATTTTTTTTCATTTAACATAATGGTCTTGGGATTCATCCTTACTGTGTGCATCAGTAAAACCTTTTTTCTTTTTTTTTTTGGTGAGTAGTATTCAATTATATGGTCAAATAATGACCCTTATTTTGTGATTGCAAGTTTTCTGTCAACTTGGCTAGATCAGTGGTCTCAACAGTGGGGCAGTTGAGGCTTCCCTCGTAATGTGATCTAACCTTGTGGAATCAACTACATGATGGGATTTGCAACTGTGAGCAGCCAAGCAGTTGTGGGAAGATTAGGCTGGAGTGATAGTGCCTTAATCAGGTTACAGCTCTTATTCCATTGGAAGAAAGACTCCTTGTTGGTATAACCTATTCCTATTGAAGCAGGCTCTATGCGATGGCTGGTCCATTCTTGCTGGGTCTGGATCCTGCAGGTGTCTCAGCAATGTCTGGTTCTTTGGACTTCAGTCAGCAGGCTTTATCTAGCCTGCTGTCTATGGGAACTATTAGCAGCCTGCCATATTGCTAGCTGACCTTAGATTCGTCTGACTCTGCTTCCACAAATCCCATGTTCTTCCAGCTTCCTGGTTTACCAGCTCTGGAGGCTATGTGAGTCAGGAACAGCCTCTCGCTTAACGTCTGACTCACAGATTTGACCCTAACAACATTGTGGATCATAAAATGTCAAGTATCAATGTAAAAGCAGATAAGAGAAAATTAGTTCTTTCTATGTTTTATCTCTCAGTAAGCTAAGAATGATAATAGTTTCTTTGTGGTTTATGGCTCTCAAATATCTTTCAAATAATGCTTATAAATTTACACAGGACAGCAGAAGCTAATGAGAACCCCATGAAAAGATGTCTACAGAGCAAAGGGTCTTCTCTCTGCACTCAAGCATCACAGAGACAACATGTTTGCACATATTTAGCAATCTGCTGAGAACACACTTCTGCACATGGATATACAGATGGTAGGTTACACAGGCAAAGAGATGTGTATTCCACGAGGGTCAAAACACAGCCCTGAGGAAGGGAGCATGCAGAAGGAGTGATTAATTCCTCAGGAAGAGGATCTGCAGGGAGTTGGACCTGATGCCCTGTATGGACACCAGCGGAGGGAGACTCACTGGAGCATTGATGACACATTGCCCTGGGCATAAACGTGCCTAGGGTTGGCCCTGTTTTCAAAGGCACAAATGAAACATGATATTTTTTAATGAAATTTGAAAGCTAACCATCTCAAATGGAGTTTTATGGAACTGACCATAAAAGAACTTGGGAAAGAAAGCAAAGATTCGGTTTATGTACATTCATGCTAACCGTGCAAATGCTCCTAGAATGTCTCCAGGGCGACGGCAAGTCACAGAGGAACCCTTGTGGCACAGCGGTTACTCGTCGGGGTGCTAACGGCAGAGTGGGCAGTTCAAAACCACCAGCCTCTCTGAGGGGAGTTACAATCTCAGACCTTGCTGGGGGTGGTTCTACCCTGTCCTATCGGGTCGCTACGAGTTGACATCGACTCAATGGTGTACAGCAAATCACAGCCAAAATGGAGGCAAGCATAAAAGAAAAGAAAAAAGTTAAAATTATCATCACTTTTCCTTAGTCTTTGGGGTCTTGGCCCAGTATTTCTTTCAATATTTGGGTCAAGGACTAGGATGGAGTCTGAAGCCCAATATTGCAGAAATGATGGGGAAACTATGGCCTGAATTTCTACACTACCAGCCAGGATTGCTGACTCAGCACCCTAGTACATTTCTTCCCAGAGCTGTAATGGATTCTAGGTTTCTTAAAGGATAAAAAGCAGGAAATCATTGTGGACTTAACTTCCTGACTGTAGTACTCACTCCTAGCTAGAAATGCCACCCGTTCAAGTCCAAGGTTACAACCAAGGATTTGCCCTTGGCAACAGCAAGGCAGCACACTGTCTGACAGATGGACTCCAGCCAGAGCTCCTTGGTTCTACCCCAAGGGATGCGGTTCCAGGCAAAGAGCAGCTCGTTATCCAGTACGTGAATGCAATCCTTGGAAGGGACTCTGGGGACCTGGCTCTGCTGCCATTTTGCAGATTCTATAAGAAGGGCTACTTTAGTTAAAGCTCTAGAAAGTCTGAGAACCTGACTATGATTTTATAGGTCCTTTATCAGTAGATAATTGGATATAATGGGACCTGTTTGGTTCTTTTGCTAGGAAAATGAGAAAGATGGATAGATATTACGTAACGTTAGTCTTTATGTTAATTATTGCTGCCTTTTACCACATTCTGTACACATGCTGAATGTAGTCTCTGCCTTCCTATCTAAATCCCACTCCCACTGAGTCAATTCCAACTCATCACTAAGGCAAATGGAACTGATCCATCGAGTTTCCTAGCATGTAAATCTGCATGGCTGATCTTTGGGTTAGCAGCAGAGTGCTTCCTCGCCACACTACCCTCCTCCTTTGCCCCTCCTTCCCCTACAGCAGCTGCAAATTCAGTGGATAACTTCCTAGCAATTCAAGTAAAAATCTCAATATTTGTAGAGTTTTCTCTCACTCTATGTGAACAATAATGTTAAGCAAAACTGCATG
>NW_022103918.1:17130401-17130755 GCF_000313985.2 Echinops telfairi
AGGCAGTTATTGGTGTGAAATATGAAAATAATAACAACTTTTAATCTATCAAGGGGCCATAAAGGTGGGGGTAGGGGAGGGTAAAAGAGAGGAGCTGATCCTAAAGGCTCAATGGAAAGTAAATGTCTAGAAGAGAATGATGGCAATATATGTACAGATATGTCGGACACAATTGATGTATGGATTGTAACAAGAGTTGTAAGAGCCCCAAATAAAATGATCTTAAAAATAAAAAAAATAATAACATTGTACTCTATAGTTCCATTTGGAAAATCTAAGTCAGAGTGTGGAGAGGAAATTTAGCTTTGGACAGTCTATATATACTTCTTTTATTTAACTCTTATTCTGGGTGGT
>NW_022103918.1:17132861-17134555 GCF_000313985.2 Echinops telfairi
TACAATAAACTTCCCCTAAGATTAAATAGTAGTACCACACTTGGTGCATTCCTACAGCTCAACTTGGAGCCATTTGGCAATCAAGGTATCACTGTAGGTATGTATTCGGGATAAGGAAATAGGAAAATTGCCAACATTTGGCAGTGTCAGGTAATCAGGAGGCCAATATGACTTTCAAACATTGCCTCCATAATCAACTTCTCTGGAAGAGATGAAAATAGGAGGCCCTAGAGAAAGTTCGAGAAAAATGTGGAACAAAATTCAATATCTGAAAAGACTAGGCTTACTGGTTAGACAGAAATTTGTGGAACTGCCAAGACTATGGCTTTAGTCACACTTGAAGTTTGGAACCGAATTCACCCCCCTGGCTCCATTCTCAGCTAAACAATAGACAGGCCTATTAGTGGAATAATACACTAGTGAGGTATACCCACCTTAGAACAACGAGGCAGTTGAGGTCAAAAGGTTTACCCCAGCACGAAGTTTAGAGCGATTAGGAGCGAAGGAGGAAACCCAGGGAGGAAGTGGGGTAAGTGATGGGATTGCAATCAATGAGATGAAATTAAATGTGTGTGAACTGCTCTATGGAAAACGGATCTACTTTGCAAACTTTCACAGACTCACAATGAGAAGTTAAAAATAAAAAAACTACTTGGGAGGTGGGACATGGCACAATACGGTCTCCCTAAAAGTAGTTATTGAATATCCTACCGACGAATGCAGATGTCATCCATGTATGCAAACAAATAAGTAAGATATGTTCAAAGGGATTAATTCGTACATGTCAGCAAAGTGTTTTCTTTTCATTTTGCTTCTTTTTCATGCTGGCTAAATTGCTAGTATTTCCTTTGCTTTGCGTTCTAGTCTAGGGACCATTGAACTGTTTCCACAAGAAGGCAACACACCGGGTAGAACAACATAGCTAATAATTTTAGGAGTATCCCTGAAGATCAGTTATATTCAGTTATTTAGGGAAGATCGTTTTTAGTGAAAAACACAACTCTTCACAGGATTACCAAACAAACAGACTCACTGCCATTAGTTCAATTCTTACTCAGAGGTCTTTTGCTATAGGATGACAAGTATATATACAATTACATCTGACTGATGTATTTGATAAAAATTCACACCAGTTTTTAATCAACTCTATGAAAATTAGGATTAAAATTATTCTTCCTTAATATGATAAAAATCCACTTAATATTATTTATCAAAATGATACTGAATTTGGAGATATTTGGAGTTGGACCACCCTCAGTCTGGAGTAAAACATAATTTCGGTGTCATGGGCTCACAGTGAACTATGCACAATAGAAGAAAACACTGCCTGGTCCTGGGCTGTCCTCACGACGGCAACGCTGGCGTTCCTTGCTGCAGTCCCTGTGTCCATCCATCTCAGTATGGATATTTCTCTCTTTTTTGCTGACCCTCTCCAAACATGATGTTCTTTTCCTTTTAGGAGGGACGAGGTTCAAAGTACCTGAGGTGAATATTCTTCTACAGCATCACAATTCAAACACACCCATTCTTCTTTGGTCTTCCTTATTCAATGTCCAACTTTCACATGCATATGGAGCAATTGAAAATATCATGGCTTGAGTCAGGTGCACCTTAGTCCTCAAAGTAACATCCTTGTTTTTCTAAATAGGTATTACACAACATATTTACCTAATGCAACGTCTTTTTAAAAAAAA
>NW_022103918.1:17135390-17143157 GCF_000313985.2 Echinops telfairi
CAAGCAAAATGAAATCTTTGACAACCTTTTCTCCATTTATCATGATGTTACCTATGGGTCCAGTTGTGAGTATTTTTGGTCTTCTTGATATTGAGTCTTAATTCATACTGAAGGCTGCAATCCTTATTTTTCCTCAATAAGTGCTTCAAGTCATTCTCACTTTAAGGAAGCAAAGTTATGTCAACCTGCATGTCTCAGATTGTTAATAATCCTTCATCCAATCCTACTGCCACATTCTTCTTCATATATTCCAGCTTCTCTGAGGATTTGCTCAGCATACAGATTGAATAATTACAGTGTGTGGATATAATCCTGACACACACTTTTCCTGATTTTTTAGTAATACAATATTCCCTTATTTTGTTTGCACAACTGCCTCTTGATCCCTGTACAAGTTCTGCATAAACACAACAAAATGTTCTGGAATTCCCCCATGCAAACGAGGCAATTGGTAATACCATGGCTTCAACCAGAAGCACCTTAGTCTTCAACATGATATCTTTGCTCTTTAACACTCAAGAAAGGTCTTGTGTGTCAGATTTACTTAATGAAATATGTCATTTGATTTCTTGACTGCTGCTTCCATGAGTTTTGGTCGTGGACCCAAGTAAAATAAAATGTTTGATAACTCCAATTGTTTTTCCATTTATTATGATGTAGTCTACTGTCTTTTGGTTTGGTTGTAAGGATTTCTGTTTTCTTTCAATTGAGCCGTCATCTATCCTGAAGGCTGTAATTGTTGATTTTCACTGGCAAGTGCTTCAATCTTGGCTTTCAGCAAGCAAGACTGTGCCATCTGCCTGTCACAGGTTGTTAATGAACAATTATCCACCCTTGATGCTGCTTTCTTCTTTACACAGTCCAGTTTCTCGGATTATTTGTCAGAAAACCTATTGATTAAGTATGGTGAAAGAATACAATCCTGACACACACCTCTCCTGATTTTAAACCACACGCTATCTCTTTGTTCTATTCAAAGAACTCCTCTTGGTCTAAGTACAGGTTTCCCATGAGCCTGGTTAAGTGTTCTGGAATTCCCATTCTTTGTGATGTTTTCCCTAATTTGTTGAGATCCACCCAGAGGAATGTCTTTGCAAAGTCAAGAAAACACAAGTAAAAATCTTCTTGTCTGCTTCACTTTCACCTAGATTCATCCAGCATCCCCTATTCCACGAACTCTTCTGAAACCTGCTTGAAATGCTGGCAGTTCCCTGTGGGTGTACTGCTGTGACCCTTTAAAAAGATTATCTCCAGCAAAGTTTTACTTGCAGGTGATATTAAGGATATCGTTCAATAATTTCCTCATTCTATTGGGCCATCTTTCTCTGGAACAGCTACAAATATGGATCATTTCCAGTCGCTTGAGCAGGTAGCTGCCTTCCAACCTTCTCGGCAGAGACCAGTGAGGGTGCCCAGCACTGCATCAGCATGTTGAAACACTTCACATGGTTTGTCCTCAACGACTGGACCTTTGTTCTTCCCAAACTGGGACTTTTTCTTTCAATACCATCAGTTTATGAGCAAATACGACATCTCAAAATGGTTGAATGTCAGCCAGCATTTTTCTGGCACCATGTCTCTGTGTATTCCTTTCATCTGCTTTGATGCTCCCTGCAACAATCATGATCTTACCCCAAATCCAAACTCCCTGCCGGTGAGTTGAAACCGACTCCTGGCGGCCCCATGGGACAGAGTAGAACTGCCCCTGTGGGTTTCCAAGGCTGTGACTCTTGACAGGGGTAGAAAGTCCCATCTTTTTTCCTTCAGAGTGTCTGGTGGTTTCAAACTGTTTCAGGAGTTGTTTGTTAGGAGGACAGAGACAGAAAGACTAGGAATAAACGCATCCACGGACTCTCAGATGGTGAGAGGCACAATGGAACAAAAGAAGCAAATGAGGCTTAGGAAACATGGGAGAGAGGGTGATAATTGTAGTGTTGCCACAGCGGCCTCTCTGAGAATGTGCCTTTGAGTAAACACTCGAAGGAAACAAGCGGGTGAGATACACAGGACCTGGGAAAGAGCTTTCCAGGCAGAGAAGCTAGTCAGTCCAAAGGCACTGAGGGAAAAGCCTACCTGGCTTGTTCAGGGAACAGCACAGTGACTCCTCGGATGGGAAAGAATGAGGGGCAAAACAGTAGGAGAGAATGTCTGCTAAATGTAGAGGCAAATCATACAGGGACTGTGAGGAGTTTTAGACGATTCTGAGCAGCAATGAGACCTATGTTTCAAAAGATCACTCTGGCTGCTCTCAGGAGAGTGGATTGTGGTTAGGAGGTCAATAGAGGAATCCCCTGCCAGATTGCAGTATGGTGGCGGAAAGCAGGATGGCGGAATGAAGATCATGAGAAGCGGTAAGACTCTGGAGAGCTATTGAGATGCTGGAGATGGCCTGACGTTAGAGCCAGCGGAGGTCAAGGCTGGCATAAGAATTTCTTTGTAGAACGAGCAATAGGAAGAATGGAGAGCTTTTCCCAGTGACTTTCACACAGACTTATATTTTCTTGACAATATAACAAATTATGAAATCATGAGAATTAAAAGGAACACCATTAGAAGACGATCTGATTATATAGCTGGAAGAGCTAAAGTAATCAATGCAAATGCTACTGTAAAGATAAGAGAACAGTACAGAACACTACTGGTTAAATGATAACGTATACACACGTTAGTCCTATACTCAGATACCTTTATCCACTAGTCAGAAAGGGAATACAATACTTTTAATTGACAATAACCACAACAACGAATTATATAGTAATTAAGTAGTATGAGAGTATATAACATGTATCTAACAATGTGTATCATGTAAATGAGTGAAAAGAGCCTTCAATACAGAAAGAAAAATAAATAGTCATTATTCCTGGGTTAATTTGAAGATGTATCACAATTTCAATTAAAATTCCAATGGTCTCATTTGTATATTATAGAATTCAAAATAATAGATTCTACAATATACTTGGAAAGAGATACGAATATAGAGCGTTAATATTAGAATAGTAATTATCTCACAAAACAGGCTGTTTTAAAAAGAAAATACACACAACAATAATTGAGAGGGTGCAACACTGGATTACAAAGATAAATATAGCCTATTGAAATAAAATATAAGATTCATAAATAACTTCCAGTATAGATTAAAATATAACATAGGGAAGATGTGTTAAAATAATATCATAAGGAACATGATCATTATTTGATACATGCTACTAGAATAACTGTATTTAACTATGGTTAAAAACAATTTTACTTCATATTTAATCATATCAAGGAGGTAGTTTATTTTAACCAAGAAGGAAAATCATTTAAGTTACTGAAGTTATGAAGAAAATATGAACAAAAGTATTGAAATAAAATTCAAGCATATGTATAATTGAAATAAACTAAACTTCCAAAATAGGCATAAGTTACAAGCTATGTTTAATATAATTGCAGAAAATCCATAAAACTCTGAGTAGTTATTCAATGTTCCTTTGAGTGTCTATGTTTTACAAATCTGCATCTACAGTAGATAGAAATTTAACTTGTAATACCAGTTACTGTAGAGCTGATTCTCAGTCAGGGCAGTCCTCTATCAGAATTGTGCTCCATAGAGTTTTCAATGGCTTTTCTTCTGAGGTTCTTCTGAGGGGCTTTGAATCTCCATCCTCTCCATCAGCTGTCCAGTGTGTGAACTGTTTACATCACGCAGGTACTACAAGAGCTCATGAAGTCTCTAAATGTCTCCAGTAGACAGATTCTCAAGAAGCATGTGGTGGGACGCAATCTTTCTGGAAGCAGATCAAAAGCTCTTTCCCACAGAGCCACCAGGTGGGTTAGAACCACCAACCTGTTGTACAAACACTTCCCGGTCACACCACCAGGGCTCTTGGGACCAAAGGGAAGAATATCTAATGTTGCCTAATTATTGTTCCATGGAAGAATTTAACCCATTTATAGTATCATCGGTGATACTATAAAAATAAATTAGTTTCACACAGAGAAACAAACAAATCAAAACGCAAGCATCATTAATAAGGAAAAAATAGAAATTAAATTAGATCTGAAGTAAATTCCACAACTGCTCCATAAGTGTGAACAAATCTTTAAGGAAAAGTGCCTTGTGTGGTAGAGAGGATATAGTTATATATATATAGTAGTTATATCCCACACCAAGCCCATTATGATCGAGTTGAATCCGGGTCACAGCAACCCAAGAGAACAGAGCAGAAACCGACTCTCCTCGGGGTTTCCGAGACTGAGGATCTTCACAAGAGCAGAGAGCCTCATCCTTTTCCAGTGGACCAGCAAGCAGGTTTAAACCACCGATGATACTATAAATGGTTAAATCCTTCAGTGGGACAATAATTAGGCAGCTTATTCTTCCCTTTGTTCTTCAGAGTCCTAGGGCAAAACAGGTATTTGGCTGCAAAGCAAAAGGTTGGTGATTCTGACCCACCTAGTGGCTCTGTGGGAGAACGCGCAGTGGTCTGCTTCCCTAAAGATGACCTCCTACCACAGGGCTTCTGAAACGCTCCCACTCCAGACCTCCTCATGCCCAAGAAACTTCTACACAACCCCGAGTGCATAAGTATATAAAATAGGTATACAAATCAAACATTTACTGATAACACACCATGAAAACATTTATTTTTAAACAACTGTTTGATATACATATAATTTTACCATTTATCAAAGATGGAAGAACGTTTCATAGTACTGAAATGGATTTTTCTATAGAGAATTAAAATTTGGTGGAATATCTGATACCGCTGGGCATCGAGTATCTTCAACATCTTTCAGCGTGATTGATGTTTTGATTTCATAATCATCCGTGCCGAGAATGTCGCTTCACATATAGACGTCACAGTACAACATGGCAGAAGTATGTTGAGATCCATTTCAGAAATTGTTGGAAATTCAGCCCTAATCCTAAAATTCATTTAATGACTTTTTTTATTCAAGTTGTAAACTTTTGACTCTTGATAACTTGTCAAATTTTGTTGGATATTTAACGACAGATGACTGACATGTCAATTAAGTGCAGTTTATGTACATAATTTAGTTTTTGGAATTAAAAGTTGAAGGGAAGTATTTCTGAAACTGTCTCCAGGACCTTCAGGATCATTTACAAGTATCTCAATGAAATCTTGGGGAAATTATTTCCAGTGGTAAAATCATTGGTAGTTTTAAACATTTCTAAAGAACCATTTCTGAACATTCTCCCATATGGTAAGTGCTTTTAGTAAAGCTTTCAATTTTAACTTTTTAAAAATTTATTTATTTATCAATTTTAACTTTTAACATATATACATATGTTAATTTATTTTCCTTGAGGTGACATGTTTAAATCATTGAGTTTTTAAAAAGACATTTGACAAATAACACAGTTTTGAAAGCCATAAGTAATTATAAAAACTTTAAATTTTGGATTTCTGATCAGTCAAAATTAGAACCACTTCATCTTTCAATTTCTAGAATCAGTTTGATCTTCACCCTCTGGACAGCCCCTCCCCTCTGAGGGTAGTGATAAGCTTTTGTACTTGGAGTCCATGTCTTTGCAAAGGCTTGAAAACGAACAACTGTGAAGGACACAGCTTTTAATGAAGCTCATGATTTCGATCATCTCTCAAAGCACAGCATCTAACTCTCTGGTGACTTTTTTTTTTACTGTAAGTGCCTCTTGACGGATCAGGTGGGGAGTAAAGCGATATGCTCATTGCCACTCACTTTCACTTTCACTCTGGCACCATCTCTGCAGACCGCAATATAATTGCTAGATTTTCAACTTTCATTTGTGAGAAAATATCAACTTTAAGAAAAATATCTTCCCCTCTGTGTACCCTTCCAAAGAGAAACAAAACAAAAATTCCTCATGTATGAGTTCTTTCTAAACATATTTTACATAGAGTAATAATTGTGCCATCTTAGAAAGAATAGTTGCTTCTTCTAACTGAATTCCAAACCTTAGGCTTCCCTCAAGTCTGGTAATATTGGTTATTAACAATTTCATAGTTCTTTTGAGACAGTATCATGTGATAAAGGAATTGTATGACTTTTACAGCCATA
This sequence comes from Echinops telfairi, assembly GCF_000313985.2. Classification (NCBI taxonomy): domain Eukaryota; kingdom Metazoa; phylum Chordata; class Mammalia; order Afrosoricida; family Tenrecidae; genus Echinops; species Echinops telfairi. The sequence continues at coordinate 17,141,436 of NW_022103918.1, forward strand.
GTTGTGCCCACAAACTATTTCTGACACTTTAAGGGCAGCAGGTAACACAAGATCTTCTCCTACCATATAGGACTTCTTAGATTTTTTTCAATTAAATAAGAATTTTCATAATATATAGGTAAATACTTTTCATTGACTGCAACAAATTTCTCAAAACATCATATTTGTTTATTTGAAAGGCACCCAAAATATTCCTTTGGTTTATTGTACTACATTAAATGCTCAATATTAAGATATTGTTTTAGTTTGGCTGATTTCATGCTCTCTGAAGCCCAAACTTTATTACAAATTAAGCAAAGAAAAATTTCTACAACATCATCATTATTGGAAATAAGCCCATATTGCAGAATGATTTGCCACATTTTCACTTTCTACTTTGTCAGTTTGTCATACTCTGGTGGCTTGTGTGTTGATATGATGCTAGAAGCTATGTTACTGATATTTCAAATAGCAGCAGGGTTATCCAAAGTGAACAGGTTTCCCCAGAGCCTCCAGACCCATAACAGGTTATGAGGAAGGAAAACACTGTCCACTGCATAGGAATTAGCCAAATAGAGCAGCCTTATGGATAGCATTAAAACATTGTCAGATACTGAAAACCTAATGAATATATGCAGAACGTCATCAGAGATAGGTCCAGAGGATGAGCCCTGTAGGTCAGAAGGCACTCAAAGTATGACTAAGGAAGAGCTGCCTTCTCAGAGGAGAGTCAACCACATCCCCTGGATGGAGGAATGCCTTTGGGACCTTCATTTGCTGGTGGGGCATGACTCAAATGAGAAGAAACAGCTGCAAGCATCTACTAATAACTTGAACTTGGAAGGCATGAAATATGAATATAGGAAAATTGGAAGTTGTTGAAAATTTCAATGAAATGAAATGCATAAAGATCATTATCTAGGCATTAGTTAGCTGAAATGCACTGTAATTGGTTACTTTAAATCAGAAAATCATGTGGTTTACTATGCTAGGAATGATAAAATCAAGAGGAATGGAATTCCATTCCTCATCAAAAAGGGCATTTCAACATTTATCTTGAAGGACAATACTGTCTGTGGTGGGATATCTACTCACATACAAGGAAGTTCAGTCAGTACAACTCTCATTCAAATGTATGCCTCAACTTCTAAAGCTGGTGATGTAGAAATTGAAGAATTGTACCAACTTCTCTGAAATTGACCAAACATGCAATTAAGATACATTGATAATTACTGGTAATTGTAATATAAAAGTTGGAAACAGAAGAAGGAGCAGTAGTTATAAAATATGGCATTGGTGATAGAAATAAAGCTAAAGATCATGCGACACAGTTGTGCAAGATCAACGACTTCTTCATTGCAAATACCTATTTTACAACCACACAAAAGGTGGACATGTGGACATTTCCAGATAGAATACACAGAAATAAAATTGACTACATACATGAGGAAAGATAATGGAGAAGTTCAAATATCACCAGCTAAAAGGAGGCCAGGGACCAACTTTGAAACAATCAATTAATCAAATGCACGTTCAGATTGAAGCTGAAGAAAATTCAAATAAGTCTAAAGAGCCAAAGTACAACCTAGAGCCACCTGAATTTTTAGAACATTTCAAGAATAGGCTTGATGCATTGAACACTAATGACAGAAGACCTGATGGGTTGTAGGATGACATCAAGAACATTATACATGAAAATATCAAAAGGTCATTAAACAGACAGACAAAAAGATCAAAGTGGAT
>NW_022103918.1:17143540-17145814 GCF_000313985.2 Echinops telfairi
TGCACGGAAAGCATTAGCTAATAGCAAAAATCCAGAAATTGATGTAATACCAGTTGAAAAGTTTCAACAAGCGCTCAGTTGTCTATGCCAGGAAATTTGTAAGACAATTGACCAACTGATGGGCAACGATCCATATTGTACCCATTCCAAAGAAAGGTGACCCAATAATATGTGAAAATTACAGAACGGTGTCATTGATATCAATGATCATCTGATACCAAGTTTGCTAAAGACAACCAACAGTGGTTGTCTGACAGGGAGCTGCCAGAGGTCCAGGCCAAAATCAAGAGTATGTGGATCAAGGGATATCACTGCTGATGTCAGTAGGATCTTCGCTGAAAGCAGAGATTACCAGAGAGAAATGTTTATTGGTGTTTTATTGACTATGCCAAGGCAGTGGATCATAAAAAACTATGGATACCCTTGAAAAGAACGTGAATTCTAGAACATTTTCATTGTGGTCACACGGAACTTGTATGTGGATCAAGAGGCAGTTGTGCAAATAAAACAAGGGCATCCTGTATGCTTTAAAATCAGGACAGGTGGGTATCAGGCGTGCATCCTCTCAGCAAACTTAGGCAATCAGTAAGCTGAGCAAAAAAACCAGAGAAGTTGGCTTATATGATGAAGAATGTGAAATTGGGATCGGTGGGAAGGCTTATAACCAGCCTGCAATATGCAGATAGAACAATTTTGCCTATGGAAAGTGAAGCGAACTTGAAGCACTTGATTAATATCAAGGATTACAGCCTTGGGTATGGATTACAACTCAATGTCAAGAAGATGCAAATCCTCACAATTCGACCAAGAGATAACATCATGATAAAAGGAGAAAACAGCCTGAAGCTGTGAAGGATTTTTTTCTGGCTGGAATGCACAATCAATGCTCATGGAAGCAGCAGTCAAGAGATCAACAGACATACTGCATTAGGTAAATCTGCTGCACAAGACCTCTTTAATATGCTGAAAAGCAGGAATGTGGTTCTGAGGACTAAGTTGTGCTCCATTCAAGTTGATACTTTCAGTTGCATCGTATGCATGTGAAAGTTGGACATTCAATAAGGAAGACCAAAGAAGAGCTACGCACTTAAATTATGAGGCTGGCAAAGAATACTGAAGGTGGCCTGGACTGCCAAGAGAACAAGCAAATCTTCTTGGAAGACGTAAAGCCAGAACACTCCTTTGGGACAAAGATGTCAAGACTTAATCTCACATCTGTTGGACATTTTGTCTGGAGAGATCAGGCCCTGGAAAAGGCACATAATGCTTGGTGTAGTGGAGGCGCAGCGCAAAAGAGGAAGGCCCTCACTAGATGAACTGATACCGAGACTGTAACAATGGGCTCACCAGTGAGGTTGGTGCAGAAGTGGGCAATGGTTCATTCTGTTGTACGTTGGAAGGTTGCTATGAGTCAGAACTGATTCAATGTCACCTAACAAGAAGAAGAAGAAGAAGAAGAAGAAGAACAACAACAACAACAACAACTGTCCATTTCCTTGTACTGCAACCTGGTTAGTGAAGAGTCTGCCACATCGTCATCAGTATTTTTGCCTCTTAAAATTAGCTACTTACCCACCACTGAAAAATATGGTTACCCTAAATATAAATAAATATTGCTAGCAATTTCTCCAACCAATACTAGCTTTATTTTATGAAATTATGTTTGTGCTTACTTTTAAAAATTGAAGTTCACATTTACATGCACATACAACGGTGATGGAGAAATATGATCCAAGGGCTTTGTTCTTTCCTCGCTGTAAGTTTCAATAAAAGAAACAGATCATTTTTAACATCAAACATTCTAATGCACTACAGATATACTGATTAGATACATGCTGAGGAATGATTGTAAGAAAAATATTATGTCTTTATTTTCATCAATTAAACTATGGTGTTTCTATAACAACAGGAAACTTTGTATGTACGGTAAAAACATGGCAATTCATAACACAATAGTCTCAAATCTGAGCTGAAGTCTTTCTGGCAGTGTGCATTGGCATCGCATGGCACGAGGGCACGCCCAGTACAAAATACGCAATATTGTGTCTTCAGAACCACAGCCAAGGTGAAGTTTCGCAATGCAAAATGGGCAAGCGCTGCCAGAAGCATCTCAGATTCATTCCATGTGTGATTTTGAATTAATTTTTGTTTGTCGTGCACTCAGAAATCTTTTACTGGTGCCAAATGTTTTGCAACCCCACATTTAATTTCAAGACCCCACATGGGGTCGCAGACGGCAATGTAGGAAGCCTGGAATCTAGAAGACGTAGGGAA
>NW_022103918.1:17147316-17148441 GCF_000313985.2 Echinops telfairi
TTTTTTTTTTTTTTCATATATCTTATTAGGTTTTCTAGTTATTCATAATGCAAAGGCAATTTCAATAGCTCTTTAATTCTTCACTGACAGAAGAAAAGCTGTCGAAAGATTAATTTTAAAAATCATGCTAGTGGATTTAAGAATGAAGCAAGCTTTCAGACAATCTTGACAGGAGCTTTAGAAAAAACAGACTCTCAGTGTTCTCAATGTGATCAAACTTTCTCTTTTTATATATGGTTTATACGCTCCTCAAACCACAATTGTTTCAGAAAATTCAATAAAATGGAGGCAAGCCTCAAAACCCACACCAGGGCATAGAAATCTGAAAAAGAAGTCTTCTGTAAGCATTGAAGTATGAGGGGGGACTTTAAAAATTTCATGGAAAATTTCCCTTATCTTTATGCCCCCTTGTATTATGTACAAGAAGATTTACCTTGCTTTGTCTTGTTCACATTCGCAAGTTCAGAGGTAATGCATATTTACCAGCTTTTTACATGCTCAAGATTGAAACCATTTCTGATTATGCATCTTTTAAAGGTAAGTCATGAAAAGTCAGTGTTGTGACATGAATGGAGTGACAGCATTATATTCAACTATAAATAAATACATGACTTATATATTTTCTTCTCCAATAAAGTCAAAGCATGTTTTGTATGTAGTCTTCCACTGAAAGAATGTAAAACAAGTATAAGAACTGTTTAAATGGTTAAAATATGCTTCTGGAATTTTAAAAATATCACAGGCCCAACATGCAATGAAGTATTTCCTTACTTTTCTTTTTATTATTTCATATCATCTAAAATTCAGAATAGTTCATTTGCTCTTGAAAATCTCTAAGTAAAACCTCAAATGGTGGGAGGCTTAGAGTATGCCAACTATGTGTCATTAATGATTTGCGGGTGAGATGTCCTGTAAACACATACACACAAACTTTTGTTTACAACCACAAGAGGTGATAATCCCTTCTTGTTTAACTCCATATGTTAAAATAAATGTATGACTTTATTTACTAAGGTATAACTACAGAAACTTTTATAAGCAAACACAAGACCTAAAACATGAGCTAAATTTACCACATTAATCACAGACTTGAGTACTGTTCATGGTCAAGAAGAAGAATGTTAA
>NW_022103918.1:17150750-17152473 GCF_000313985.2 Echinops telfairi
GTCACCTTAATTTTGTAACCAAGGTTTCATTCATTTGTGTTTGAAACGGACATTCCCTCTAAGTCCACACTTCCAGAATGTGTCATAGACTACGGACGTCAGTAAACTCATCAAACCCAAACCACATCCGCTGGCCTGGACCTGGTTCTGACTTATCGTGACCCAATGGGACAGAATAGAACTAACTGCCGCAATAGTGCTTCTGAGGCTGCACATCTTTTCCATTGTAAACGGCATTCCATTTCTCCTGCAGACGGTTTTGAACCACTGACCCTTTGGGTAGCAGGATGATGCTTAACCCATTGCTCCACCAAGACTCCTCTGGTAGAAACATGCCTATACTCAAAACAATGAAACAGGCAGATGTGCACATCTGAATAAATACGAGCAAAATGCCTTTGGCATAGCAGCAAGTTTTCGTACCTCCCACAAACACAAGTGGACCTTCCCCCCGAGCTCTAGCACTTCGTTCACGGGATCGCCTGGGAGCACAGCTGATTCCATTTATAGGCCTGGGAGTTCATCTCACACCCAGGAAACATAATATATATAGCTCTCCTAGCTCAGGGTGCACTAGAAATAACTGTGACGACACTGGGCTCCACTGCTGCACTGCATGTATCCTGTGAGTGAGAATTTCAGCATGAGACAAACCTATTCTGCTTTCATGTCTGTATCTCAGGGGCAGGCCTTTCAATGACATGGAGTTGCTGACATTGCTTCGGTTGATCTCTGGCAGCAAAATGTGAAAGGGTTTAAAAGACAGGATTAAATGGTTTCTGTAACAAGAATAGTCTCTAATCACTACCTTCTCTATAAACTAAACGATCAGACACGACGTGCAGTAAGCTTTCATTTTCTGCTTTCCTAACCTTTATTATTTCCTCCATTTCCATTTTAAAACAAAGCAAAACCTATAGCCATCACACCAATTCTGACTCATCATGACTCTATAGATGGTTTTCCCAGGCTATCCATTTTTACCGGGCTGACGGTTCTATCTTTCTCCGGAGGAGCTGCAGACATTGTGTAGCTAGCAGTCCAAAACTCACCTGACAAAGCCACCGAGCTCCTTCCTCAATATTAGAACCTATTAAAATGGTACATGGCCAAGGTTCAAGGAATCTCTCTCATGTTTGTATTTTTGTTTGCATAATTTCACATTTGGAAAGAAAACAAATTCCAGACCTGGAGGTTACACAGGAGGATTCTGAAAGCTCCTCAACTTCACAGTTATTGTGGATGTGACTGTCAGCTTGGGTCAAGATCATTGTAACATGCCTGCTTTAGGCAACAGTAGGTGCTTCAAGTCCAGGTTCAAGTTATGAGAGGAGAGGCAAAGGAGAAGCTTTGAGTGAGACACAGCAGACCATTAAAGGAGGACATTCCTAAGCTGAGGCAGATTGGTTAAATTATTTTCAAGAGTTTCTCTGATCTGAAGTAATTGATTATCTTTCAATATTTATGCAGGACTGCTATGTACCAAGCACTGTGCTACATAGAGAGATGTGAAGTAATCGAAGTTCCTGTCTTCAAGGAGCTTGTAAGTGAGTAGTCAATATAGACAATTAAAAGCAGCTTTGTTTATCAGCAGTATCATGGGAGAAGAAGACATGACTTAGTCCAAGAGGCGACTTTCCGGAGGCATTGACAGATAAGCTGGAAATTCAAGAATAAGTAGGCGTTAGCTTTTAAAGAGAGAGATATCCAATGAGTGGGGGGG
>NW_022103918.1:17153638-17169488 GCF_000313985.2 Echinops telfairi
AAAAAGAAAAGAAAAGAAGACTGGACATTGTATCAAGACTTGTTGTTGTAACTGAGGAGAGATAAATTAGTGCTTAAATAATAATAAATGAGTGCTTAACGCAAATTTCATATTTTACAATGTTATATGGAGAAAGGGACCCTGGTGACCTTCGAGCTCCAAGTCCAGCTGCTAGCTGGAAGGTGAGCAGGGTGCCGTCACTGATGAGGCTTTCTGCTCCTGTGCAGAATTACAGCCTCAGAACCCTACTGGCCAGTTCTACTCGGTCCTACAGGGATTCTTTGAATTGGAATCAACTGGATGGCAGTGAGTTTTTTTCTTTCATTTTGATTTGTTTGAGAATGTCCTTAAAATCAAAGATGGAGAGACTGTGTCCTGCATACTTGGGACGTAATAGAGAGACCAGGCTGTAGAAAAAGGCAAGTTCAATAGGCGGATAAGTGAAAAAGAGACAGAATGACTCATCACCTCTAACACCGAGCTTAAACAGAATCATTTTCTTATCCCCAGGGTGATTATGAGTCAGGACCGACTCCACAAGAGTTTAAAATGGGCTATCACTGCAGTGTCAATTGTGCTGCATGCCTTTCTGAAGCTTCTATGGGAGAATCCGTTTGCACTGAGGTCGTTGTGGGGTTGCCTTTTCCTGGTTCTAGTGACTGACCTTATTCCTTGGGCCTCACAGCCCATTCCTCCATGACCCAAACAATCTCTTTCATGCTGCCCTTTTTGTCTCACACTTCCCCACTAAAGGACTTGTATGGTTTTTGTTGGACCCACCCAAATAATCTTCCTATTTTGACTCCAGCCAAATAGAAACCTTCAGTAGATCTTCAACGTTAATTTTCCTTGCTGTGTAACATAGCATATAAACAGGTCTGGGAATTCAGATGCAGACATCTTTAAGACATCTTAATAATGTAGACATTATTCTGCCTCCCGTACTGGGTAGGCAGAGAAGTGAAGACTCAGGAAATATTCCTGAAGCAAAAGGGACAGGCTTGGTGATAGCTGATCCCTTAGAGAACATCCCAGCATGCTCAGTCTTCCTTTCTTCTTTATTCCATTCAATTATAACTTTGCGTGCTTGGCGGGGGCTGGGAATCTAAGTGACCAACAAAGTAAATCATTACAAGAGAGGGAATAAACACAGAGATCAAAGGAAGAGTGTCTCAAGGAATGCCTGGGTAAATGGACATGATTTACCTGTATACATAGTCATGGGTCTGCAACACACCAACAAATGAGTGATTGCTATGCTTTGGCTCATGATTATGATTTTCCACAGAACTATTTCAGAGAACTATTAGCAATCAGCTCTGATAGTTCTTTATAATGAAATCTCAGTGATTATCCATCAAACATCTAGTTTTAAACAACGTAAGCTCCTGAAGATATCACTGAGATAAATCATCCCACACTTCCTCCATTCTAGCTTACATGTCCTCACATTATAAGGTTTCTTAAATCAGGATGGAAATGAGCATTTAATCTAATGTTTCATCTCTCTATTCCTCTCTCTAAGCTGTTTTCAAATCGATAGTGCATCGTATAGCTGAGGGAGTCTTAGAGGGAAGGAAATATGGTAGTTGTACATTGTTCTTCTAAGTAACTAATGAGTTGTCCTGTTGCACTGAGTTATTGCTTACATAAAGGTTTCTGCAAAGAAAATGTTATGTTTATATTACAGTCGTTGATTTAAAGGGTTTTTTTTCTGCCAGTAATTTTATAGTAGGACAAGCAGTCTGTTCAGGACATTCATAGCTTGTGAAAATAAAATGGTCATGTTATTAAATTTCGATCAATCAAATTATACTTTTTTTCATTAAGCAATTCTTCAGTGACCAATAGTTGCCTCTCTAGAAAACACTCCATGCCCCTTTATTGCAATAGAGATGTGATCTTGCCAGGGAAGTTGACCCTGCCCCCAACTGCAGGGATGAGCTGTGCAGCTCTACCCATTTCTCAAATCACAGTGATTTCCCGAAGACAAAGACAAGCAGCAAATAATAATGGCATTCCCCAGGCCATAGCAGTGGCTTGTAGAAGTAGAATTACAACTCAGATCAGAGCAATGAGCTCTAAGGAGAGCTTTAAGAAAGCTTACTAGTCATGGTGGCAGAGTTAGTTGAATTACCTGGTATGGCCCATCTCCGTAGTACTCATAATTCCCACCAAACACCTGAGTGGGAGCACACAGAGAGGGTGAATGGAATGCTAGTGCAGGGACTGGTCCGCTCTCCCGCTCCATTGGGTATAAAGTGAGCCGTTTCAGAAGCAGGGATGGGACATCCCAGAACCATCGAGAAAGAAGCGCAACGGGCAGAGGCAGGAGAGATCCCGCACAGAGAAGCCGTGGTGGCAGCCGAGGTAGCAGCAGCACAGGCACTATGAGATGGAGTGGCTGGTTTCGTGGCCCATGGGACAAGTGCCTGCGGGAATGAGGCTGACTTACAGTGAGGGGTCCCCTTTGAGCATACATTAGCGCTGAAAGAGCTTTGTAACCTTTCCTCAATCGGGGCAGAGGCCAAGGGGCTGAGAAATCTAGGATAAAGGAGCTACATCTCCAACTTGGAATTAGTCCAACTTCCTGCTTTCTTCTACAGAGCGAAGTATTGTTGATGAAAATTACATCGTAGCACAATACTCCATGATACCACAATTTCTCGCACATCAGTGCTGCTGAGATATTTCTTTACTTGCTACTAAACTATCTTTTGAATTCTCCAATGCAGTAATTCCAAATATGTATTGTTTTTTGGTTCAGTATCCTAACCGTCCTCACGGCCCTGCATTCAGCAGAAGATCTTGCTTATTCTGTCATCGACATCACATTACCTGAGAACATCCGCAAGTACTCTGCCCCATCCTGTTTATGATTCAGTTACAGGATGCACTTAGATTTAGCCACACCTAGACCTCTATCTCTAGATCAGTTCCCATGAGTCTATGGGTCTAACCCCTAGATATTCTGTAGAAACCATGTACTTAATGACAAAAAAACTGAACTCACTAATACCATCTTCCTCAACAAATATATATAGAGATATATATTCCAGCTGTGTTAGTCTGGGTTGACTAGAGAAACAAATCCATAGACACTCATATGTGCATAAGAAAAAGGCGTATATATAAGAGCAATTAAATATTGAGAAAACATCCCAGCCCAGTCCAGATCAAGTCCATAAGTCTGATATTAGCCCACATGTATGATACCAATCTATAAAGCCCTCTTCAGACTCACGAAACACATGCAATGACGCCTAATTCAGGAAGATCACAGGCCAGTGGGTGGAAAGTCTTGTGGATCCAGTGGTGTTATAAGCATCTCAGTGCTGGCAGGCTTCTCTGGCTCCAGCAGCCTCTCTCCATGTGTCTTCTCCACAGGGATAACTCACAAGGAGCCAGCAGAGAGAGTGTCTCCCACCTCCAAGGAGGAAATACAGGAGTTCCCATAATCCATGCCCATACAGAGGTCTCACTGGCTATATCCTGATTGATAGGCTAGACTCCACCCCTACACTCTTAATCCTCAAACTCACACCAGATTATGTAACAACCACACCAGCTATTCCATACTTTGGGGCTAATTGAAAAATGCCAGCATGTGTATATTGGTGTCGAAGAAAAAGTATTTTTACATAAACTGAGAATTTTATGTCTTGCAAGTGTCAAAAAGATAGGGGAACTGCACTGATTTCTCCCTGAGTGTGATAGTAGATTAGACTAAGATGCAAACAAAGATTCTGACAGTGGCATATCAAAGCCGTCATCTATATCTCAGATAATGAGGAACTATTATAAGGATGATCTTAGAGGTCGCCAACCTCTAAGAGGTCTTACACCTCTTATGTGTAAGAAAGGGTTACAGAAATATTTCTGAGTACCCCCTCTAATAGTAATAAGTAAAATAAGAGATTGACAAAGCTTCCCATTGGGAGTATCAAGATAAGATGCAGGTATCATCCATATCTAAGCATTACTCTTCTTTCTCTCAAATCCGTTATCTGGCTTCCTTCTCCAGAAATATCATCCGACTGCAGCTGCTCTTCTGAATGTCACTGCCGATGGAGTCTCGATCCCAGAGGTGGATGGCAGTCCTTTCCCGGTCTTCAACTGCTGAACTCCTACTCGGTGTTCGCAAAGCCCAAACGAAATGTTATTTTCTTTCTTTTTGTTGTTGCTGTTATTTCCCCTCCGATGAATGCTACATTGACTTTCTCTGACGGAGATGATGGCTCAGCAGTCATGCTCCCAATTTTGCATAATTATCCACGTGTCAGCAAATTACCCTTATTCTTTGTGCTTTGTAGGGTAGGGATGGAAGGTGGGGACGCAGAGCATGACATCTTCTTCTGTAGATCCCTGACTTCCAGCAGCGCATTTGACTCTATTGGATTGAATTAAATTTCCTGCTTGCAACGATATACACAAAGGCCTCTTGCTACCCTTCCCCCTGCTGTTGAATAAATTCTGATTTATGAGTAAATCTTACTGGGAGCAGACAGCCTCATCTTTCTCTCATGGAGTTGTTGATGGGTTTGAACTGCCCTCCTTGTGGTTAGTACCACAATGCTTAAACCACTGTGCCACCAGGGGTTCTTACATTGCTATGTAGGTATATATAAATTATTTATAATTCTTAGGAAACACAGCACGTTTAGTGTCCGAGCAACATTGGGTGATATAATTCTAAAATACAATTCATGCTGGAGGGGGGATGAGGATTGTAAATTGGGGAAAGACAGAAGTACTGCACGCCTAAACAAGTCACGTGACCCACTTGAGACCACCAGAATGCTTTCAAGTCTCCTCTCTGAGAGGAAGCACGCCCAACACAAAGAGCTCTCATTCTGCCCATCACTGCTGTGGACCAGGGTTACACTGGGCTGAGATACAGGTATGATTGCTTTTAAAAAGGACATAAAACGCCCGAGTGGAGTCATCCATGAATCTTTCAGTCTCACTGGAGTCTCCATTGCGTTAGAATCTGTCAGCCGCACACAAATAGATGGTGTTCAACTTTTCACCCCTGTGTTTGCAAACTGACAAGTGTGAAAAGGGTTCTGCAGTTTTTGGGTGGACAAAACATTGTCAGATTCCTCCGTTCACAGTGCAGGACAGTCGCAGAGAAGATCGGAGTGGAGCATCTGCAGGGCAAGAACCTCCTGCCCGGCTCTGGGAAAGCAGCCGCTTTACATGCACCATCTAATTAAAAGATTTACTCCTCAAATCCTGTGAAATTGTTAATGTTCTTCTTCTCTTTTGCAATGAGAAAACCGAGGCTTCGAGGAGGTTCGACAACTCTCCAATGCATCCAGTGAGGGCAGTCTGACTCCAAAGCCCTGCCCCTGTCACCCTTGATGTCATCCAAAGGCATCTCTATTAAATAAAACTACAATGTATTTTTTCAAAGCCACTGAATTGAGATATGGCTGAAATAAGTGATGACTCCTATCATCTCTACTCAGGTTTGAAAATATCATGGTAAGTGTCACACTACTTAAGTAAGCAATTGATTAATAGATTAGGCAATTAATTAATCTCTTAAGTAAGAGGTTAATATTTCTCCCTTATGAAAGATCTTTTGGCATCTGGTTTACTCCAAACCTCGACCCCCCAGGGTATTGAGAGAAGTACTCACTGCCTAAGGGCAGTACAAGTCCTCTTTTGAAAATGGAAATTAAATGAATAAAACACTAAGTACTCTTCTAGCCTTCCGGCAGATGAGACCAGAGTCAGGTTTTTCCTAGCTGAGAGCAAAGCTCTGGGTACTGGCTGGCGACTTCTCTACAGAGCACAAAGGAGCCAGCGCAGTCCCCTGACGTGTGGGAACCGAAAGACAGGTTCTGGCTGCCAAATGGTTGGCGCTGCTCAGTACGAAGTACAAGTGGGAGGTGAGCTTTCCAAGCGTGTCTGGGAGACACCGCTGCGATCTCAAGAAGTGGAGTCAACTCCTCACACAGAGAGGTGGCTGTTCACTGGCAGACTAATGGTTCCTCCAGTTATGAATAGGAGTTTAAGTTTATTCCTAAGTTGCTTAGAATACAGCACTTAAGAAAATCAAAGATACGGTAGCGCTCTCATTTCTACGTTCATAATGCACATCCAGAGAGGATTTATCAGGAAATACAAATTCGCAATATTTGACCACTCAAGGTAGAAGAAAACAGGTTTTTTAGCAAAGCTTTAAAAGCTGTCATTTTAGAACTTGGAGAGCAGTTAATTACTGTGTAAACTGTGCAAATGTACTTTTATTAATTACCCCCAGAGGTTTGTAAGTAATAAAAGAACAATACCCCCCACCCTAATTCATATTTAAAACTTTCTACGTTTGGGTCAAGCATTTCCTTTTCTTTCTATGGGTTTGCTATGGCTTCACTCTTGGACTTAATTACATGCTGCTAAAAGATCTTCTTTTCTGCTATGGAGAACAGAACTTTTGCCTTTTGGCATGTTAATAAGGTTCTAACCGTCTGCTGAGAGTCCTTATAAATAACATTAATGATAGGAGACAGGTACAATTTGACCATTTTATTGTTTGAAACAAATCACAATTAGGAACTGTTTCAAATTAACGGAGACTAAAGAGACATGACAACTAAATGCAATACTTGAGCCTAATCGGGATCCTGTTCTGGAAAGGGGGAAATGCCACACATGACATTACTGGGTCGATTGAGAAAGTCACGGTGCAGATGGTATGTCAAATTAACACACACACTCACTGCACAGATGATAAAGTAATTGGTGTCTAAAATATCATTAAGAGGTTAATCTAGGTAAAGAATATATGAGTTCTCTCTGTACAGATCTTATTTTTGCAACTTTTTGGTAAGCTGGAAATTATTTCCTAATGAAAAAACTTTTATTTAAAACAAAAAATCCCCTTGGAACTTTCCCCTAAATAACTCTTTAATACATTCAGAACTTAACAATGTCACTGTAAATATATTCTTAATACTTATGTTTCTCATCTCATTATAAGCTTATTTTCCTCCCCTGAGTTTGGGGGCGCCTGGGCAGGTGTCAATGTGTCTGCAGGCGGTGGAATCGGAGGCACCAGGAGCAGCTGTGCTGGGTGGAATGGGCCAGGTCAGGGCCTTCGCTTGTCTTCCCGGAGCCATTTCTTCTAGCACAGTCCCTGGCAGTTCTAAGCCTTACGGTAGTGAAGGCATTGGTAAGTAGCTGACATGACACTCGCTGATACTACCTGAATGAATGAACAAATAAATGAACAACTGCAAGGACAAAGGTGGATCTTTTAAGGAATTGTGTAGGCATTTCCCTTCTGCATCTGAGATAATAGAGTAGATTTATTTTTCCTCCCTCTTCCTCCTGATAAATATAACTAAATTCCCTAGGCATTCTATATGATTATAAGTCAAAAAATATCACTGCCAGCAAGTTGATTCTGAGGCATAGTGATCCCATAGGGCAGGGTCGAACGGCCCCTTGGAGTTGCCAAGCTGTAGATCTTTCCAGAAGTAGACAGCCTCAACTTTCTCCTGCACAGCAGCTGGTCTGTTTGAGCTGCTGATCCCCTAGTTAGACCCCCAAGCAAACCCCACCATGCCACCAAGGTTCCAAATTTATATAAACCAAAATATCAAAATGTGAAGCTATTGTGTCTTGACATATTTTCCACCTGGCTCTATCCAGTTTTAAGACTATGTTTCCATATTTCTAATCCTCTGCTAAGAAATTCCTCACATTCAATTTACACTGTGTCAGTATGGAAGTTTCGGCATCCCCAGGAACGGAAATTGCATTCTTGGCGTCTGAGGAACAGAAGGAAGCCTGAAGGCAGTAGGGCCTGGGCTGTCGGTGGATGGACTAAGGTCTCCCAACCAAACTCGTACAGGAAAGCCTGCGCTACCCTCAAAGAAACAGCAGGTGCACTGTGATGGAGAATCGTTTCTTGCCACAACTTTTTCTTGCCTTTTTTCTCACCACTTCAGCTTTCCATTTCCTTAAAACTGCTCCGTAATAAGCCCCCACAATTGGCCTACGGCCTGTAAGAAAAATCTACGAAGATTACCCCTTTGGGATTAGCCCAGTTGCCATTCCTCTCTGCCTGGAATTTAATTGGCCTAGAAAATCCCCTTAGAAGCCATTATTTCCATTGGACTTTTTTATGTAAGCACAAGAAGTACCGCCAGCCTCTTCCTTGGAGGCAAGTATGGGAAGACTTGGTCTTACATGCTTAGACATGGAGCCAGGAGAAATCTGTGCCTGGAAAAGGGCATCATGCCCGGTAAAGTCGAGGGGCAGCAAAAAAGAGGAAGGTTCACGCCAAGATGGATGGACACAGGGGCTGCAGCACTGGGCTCAAACATAAGACCATCTGTGAGGAGGGCACAGTGTTTCATCTGGTAGAACACAGGGTCTCTGTAAGGAGGAAGCAACTTGATAGCCCACATCATCAACAACAACAACAACAACAACACACAGAGACCCAAACAAATGTGTGCCTGGAAGAACTTATCCCCAGTCAACAGGTCTTCCAAGACATGCTTAAATATGTCTGTTTGGTGGGTGGGGGCTGAGGGCTCTCTTTAGAGGATGGCCAGGATGGATGGTTAAGCTTCTCATTGGGACTTTGCCAGTGTGGGTGAGAGTGGGTCCCGTTCCCACCCCCAACCCCCACCACTCCACCCCTCCTGTGGTGTTTGATTGGGAAAGAGCAAGTTTCAAGTTGTCTGAACGTATTCTGTCTTTCTGGGGTTCCCCTTTCCTGATCCTTTGGCTAGAAAGAGAAGCTATTGTTTTGTTTTTGTTTTTTTTAAGTCTATGCTTATACCTAAATTACACCTTCCTGGGTTGGTGTCAGAAATTCTTCCCAGCAAGGGAGATATCAGTGGGGGCCTAGACTGGGGAGCATTCAATAACAACACAGAAAGTTAGCATTGCCATCCTGCCCAGCAGTATTTAAAGACTTACCAACCTTGCGTGTTAACAGATGTCATGTGATCAATGCGGGCTTCTAATACCATCTGGCACCAACAGGGAATTATCATGCAGTGTCTCATGATATAATGAATGAAAGATCTAGATTTCAAATAAAAATCACCAACTATAGACCAAGAGTAACCAAGATTTCAAACAAAATGAAAATCTATAGATTTTTAAGTTGAAAAATATAGTAACGGGGTGGGAGCCTCGGTGGATGATGTCAACAGGAGAAAGAACAGGATAGAGAAAATAAATGGCAAGCTTAGAGACAAAAAGTACATAAATTACAAAAATCTGAACAAAAAGGAGAAAATAGATCAGGGAAATAATGAACAAGGTCCTATGGGGAAAATGCTAACATTTATGTTATGGGAGTCCTAGAAGGAGACGAGAATGAGGGCATAGTTTTAAAAGGGTTTGATTAAATTATGGCTTAAAACGGTTCAAATTTAGCAAAGGACATAAACCAACAAGTTCAAGAAGCTATTCAAATAGAGGAATTCAAGAGATGTACACCAAATCTCATAATAATTAAACTTATAAAAACTAAAGACAAAGAAAGCAGTCCTGAAAACAGCCAGCGAAAAATGGTGCATTACCTATAGGGGAAATAATACAAATGACAGTGAATTTCTAGAGAGATATTCCCATCTTTCTCTGGAGCCATTGAACGGGTTTGAAGAGTCATCTTTGGGTGGCTGCCAGCCAAGTGCTTAACCACTGCATTACCGGGACGCATTGTCCATTAGCCTGAAAGTCACACAAGGTATGATTAGCTCTCAAAGGCACTGAAAGCAAATCCAATGAATGCAGTTCGCGATTTACCCAAAGAAGATACCCAAAGTAGCTAATAGGGAGGATCTTCTTGTGTTGAGAAGAGTGTTCTGCAGGAGTATTAGTAAAATGATACTCTTCAAGAGGATATTGCTTCAAATATTTCTGTTTGCATTTGAGCTTTATGGAAACATTTACCTACAGAGAGCTTTGCAATATATGAAGCAATATATGAGGATATCCATCTGCTTATGTGTACAGTATATGTGCAAGATATGACATGGATACTTTATTAAGGCTAACTGGTAGCATGATGTGTTAAGCATTGGGCTGTTAATCACAAAGCCAGTGGTCAAACCCAGCAGCCACTCCACAGGAGAAGGACGCGCCTACCTGCTCCTGTAAAGATTGTAGTTTCAAAAACCCTCTACAGGATTTCCATGAGTCAGAATTAACTCAACAGCATCATTTTTTCTTACTTCATTTTTTTTTTTTTGTTCCCTCTGTTTCATGTTCCGTTAAAAAAATATTGTATTGTGAACTGGGTGAAGGTTTCCAGAGCAGGTAATCACTGTTACATTAAACAATTCATACACATTTTCATCGAATTCATTGCAATCCCCTCATTTTACCATCACTTATCCTACTTCCTCCCTGTCTTTCCTGCTTCCGTTCCTCTGCTTTCCTTAGCCTAGGAACATTGTCCTTGGGAAAATGTGATCCTTCGATCTCAAGTGGTGGACTATTCTCACATGGGGTGAGCTCCCTTTCAGACCTGAATGTTACTAAGAACCATTGTCTTGGGGATTCCACTCATCTCTATTTGACCAGTCAACCTGGTCTGTTTTATGGGTTTCAGTTCTGTTCCACATTTTTCTCCCACTCCATCAAGAATTTCCTAATGGGACCCTTTTCACGGTGGTTAGTAGTGGTAGCTGGGCGTCATGCAGTTCTTCCAGTCTCCGCACTGTGGAGATAATTGTTTGCATGTCCATTAGTCCACTGAACTAATTATTTCCATATGTCTTTCTACTTTCGTTGCTCCTCTTTCCTCTGGACTGGGAGAGGCCAATAGTTCCATCTCAGATGGACACTCCTAAGCTTTTAAGTCCCCAGTCACGACTACGAAAGTATGATGTAGAACATTGTCTTTCTGAACAATGTTGCACTAATTGACCCTAGTGCTCCCTGTAGCCCTGATCTTCCATGCTCAGTGAACTCAATCCCTCAAAGTGTTTGGCTATGTCCAAGAAGTTTTCATATTGCTTCACCGCATGCTTCACCACAAAGGTGAATGCACACAGACAAATATCCAGTCAAGCCTGTATATATATTTTTGGATATATTTCCACGCGCCTTGGAACATCTGTTCAGCCTGTGTGTCTAACCAAGTGGTAAATCAATACTTTTACAGGATTGTATTTGACGCGGTTGCTGTAAATAGATGTCAGGTAAGTGTTGGATTTCTAATCACAAGGTCAGTGGTTCCAACCCACCAACCACTCAGTGGCAAAAAGATGAGGCTTTCTTCTCTTATAAATATTTATTGTTTCAGAACCTCGTATGGTTATTTTGAGTCAAAATCAGTGTAATGGCAGTGGGGTTTTTGTTCTTTTTTATCTTACACCTTGCAAAAGCCTCAGGACAATAGGTATTTATGGTTTATACCTTATTTTGTGAATATTTGCCTCTTAAGTAATTAGCATAATTTGAAGATTTTACTAAAACTGAACATAACAGAGGATCACTATTTTTTATAATTTTTTAAACTTACAGCTAATCAATCAAATAACATTGTTTTCTAAACTTAAAGCCATTTTTAACTGTCCTCTTTCCCTAAAGCCATTATCCAATTTCTACTCTCATATTTTGTTTTGTTCTGTTTTTACCAATTCTATCCTATGGTATTGTTTCAACTTTCCTTGTTTCTGTTTACTTCCACCCACCTCTCTCCTTCATGCTTTTCTAAAGTAATTAAAGAAGTTGCTTCTTGGCACTGAAGTGAATAAATTACTCTTAATCTGGTATGTGAATGGATATTTGATAAAATCCTATGAATTTATTTTTAGAGTTCTCAAGAACTAGTTCTACTCCATTAATCATAAAACAATTGTACATCTGACCTAATCTAATGTGGATATTGTAAAACACAAAAAGAGAGCTTAAGCCTCTAAGATTTTCTCTGAATAAAATAAAAGATCAGTGTGTTAGATAGTTTAAGCCACACAAAAAAATTGCCTATTTGATAAAAATACCAACACTTCTCTTTTTTTCCTTGTTTTCTTTTTCTTTCTCAAAAAATATTTTCCTGGTTCCAGAATGACATGTATAGCATTGGACAAGAAACTGAGTTCTTTCACTTGAAAATCTTTGTTACACCGATCTAGACACTTTGGGAGTTTAAGCACAGGATTTTTGTAACCATCATTTATGCGCTTGCCAGAGTTGAAGGAGGTGACAATTTTTTACTAAGGTTTACCATTTTCACTATTCAGAGAAAAGATAGTCTGGAACTTAATTTTTCATTACATAATTATTACTTTATTTGCTCTATTACTGAAGAGTTGTATGAGTGAGAAAGTTATTTAACTGTTTAAAGTCGCACCTTTCTGCATTACCTACTGTGTTGGGTAGAGTTCCCTAGAGAAACAAAAGTAGTGAAACACAGATACAAAGGGGCTTCAAAAAGTTCATGAAAAACATTCCATTGTCAATCAATTCCTTTTATCCACAAATGTTTCGAAGTCCTCTTGCAGGCAGATCTATGATAGCTAGATATGAAGTTTCATCTCAAGAAAATTGTTCACGCAGTTGCAGAAGTTGGCACTTCCCAAGTTGATAGCCCAGCCGCCAGGCTGGAGGCTTATCCTAATTCATGCAACTACCAGGGTCGATGAATCTAAGATCAGCAGGCCACAGAGCAGGCTGCTGGCTCACAGGCTACAGAGGCCAACAAACCCTAAGTTTGGCAGGTAAGATGGTTGACTGTTGGCTCACAGGCTGTGAAGGCTGATGAATCCCAAGAACCAGAGGTCAGCTGCTGGCAAGCCAGATTTAGTTCCAGAGAGAGCCTGGCTGCCCTATCCATATGTATAAGGATCTGGGGTAGACGTCTGAGAAAATTCCCCATACAATTAATTGGCTGATTATATCATCAAAGATGATTGCATCATTATCTAACTGCCAAATTACATAACTACATACTGCCAACCCACTGATAAGCATGCCACAGCCATGTCAGAGCGACCCACAAATCAAGAGCGCTCTGGGCAGGAGAATTCTGGGTAGAATGGAGTACTTCAAGGCACTTATGGGTAGACCTAAAGAACATTGTAGTACCTATTCAAGTAGGGAAGAAGCCAGGCTAGTCCAAGAGGCCTATCTAGTCAATGGGCCAAAAGTCCAAGGACCCAGGCAACGGAAACAACAAGAAGCATGGGACACAAAGCTGCCCCATCTCAAAGAGTAGGGTCACAACAGGCACAAAGCTGAGCTGTCAGCACCCAGTGAAGCCCAACGTGCAGACTTAGGAGCAAAACAACGGTCACGGGAAGCAGCCACGCCTGTGGTTACCTACGCCGCAGTAGATGATCAAGGAGCACTGATGGCACACTGGGGTAACTGGCGGGCTGCTCACTCAAAGGATGGCTCCTCAAACTCACCAGCAGTCCTGTAGCAGCAAGATGAGGAAGTTTGCTCTGTAAATACTGCTAGTCCCAGCAACTCCGTGGAGCAGCTCTGCTATGAATTACAGGGTTGAGATGAGTTGAAAAGACTTTCCAGCATTGGGGTAGTAGATAATAGAACATCAATTTTTGAAAGATTCAACAATGCAGGACACATTAATTTTTGTTTAATTCTGTTTTTAACCTGTCTCAAATTTTCATATTCCCATGGTAGCAATCTGTTAGAACAATAAAACCGTTTGATCAGTGTGCTAAATTTAACAGAGAAAGTTCACAGGCTAAACCCTCTGGCAGATCAAAACATTCACATGCTGTACCTCTGACACGCATTTGCCACCCAGAAAGAGCTGACATCTGTACGATGTAAGCAATGCCTATTGCACTTTGATCAGGGCTGGGCTTAAGCAAGGCCCTCATCAAAGGAGATCCTGCCTCAGCATCAAATATGCTTTGCTACTTGCCCTTTTCAGCATCCTTGTCCCTCAAATACCTAGTTTTCCCCGTCAACAAAGTAGCTGGAAAAGCTCAATCACACTAAAGTAACATGGAAGATTGAAGATGGTGTCGAAGGGGTCTCATAATTGAAGGTGTCATGAAGGGGGGAAAAGCATCAGGAGAAGTTTCAAATAAAGGGGACTCAGTAGTACTGGTAGTGTTTCAGATACATTGTGATAGACTTAAGGACCTCTGGTGATATTGCGGGTTACGTGCTATGCTGAGAACTAGGAGGTTAGCAGTTCAAATCCACCAGTCACTCCTAAGAAGAAATACGAAGCTCTCTGCTTCTTAAAGATTCACAGACTCTGACACCCTGGGGAGAAGTTCTTTCCCCATTCTATAGAGGTCCTTTGAGTCAGGATCAACGAGGTGGGGTGGGCTGGTGAGGAGATTGTGTTGGAAACTTTGCGACATCTTTCAAATTACACTGTTAAAAAGAGTTGCTGTCTTCTCCCACTTACGCAAGACAAAAGGAAATAGTGTATGGTCTTGCTCCATCTTCTTGGTCATTGCTATGCATGAGTGTATTGTTATTATAATGAAAGAAAATCCTTATTTGCAAGCAGAATCACATTCACAAATATGAGGGGTAGGACTTTAACATATCTTTTTGGGAACCCAATTCAACCCATAATAGTAAGCCTCTAAATGAAATGAATGGACTGGAATGTGGTACGTCTTATGGTCCATGAGACTAGACATAAGGTGACTCTAGAGAAATTATTTAAGAACTGCTGATTGTCTTTGGTTTTTAGAATTATGTAAACTGCAT
Organism: Echinops telfairi; assembly: GCF_000313985.2. Taxonomy (NCBI): domain Eukaryota; kingdom Metazoa; phylum Chordata; class Mammalia; order Afrosoricida; family Tenrecidae; genus Echinops; species Echinops telfairi. Next base: position 17,168,324 of record NW_022103918.1, read on the forward strand.
GCTTAAATGGAAACTTTTAACTCCATAACTTAAAATTTTCAATGCCAAACGCCTCTGCGAAACCAAGAAAAAATACTTATTATGAAAGTTAAGGGCAAATTCCAGAGAATGAATATCATGTCAAGTATTACTCGTCAACTCTGAACTCCTTATTGAGTGACAAATTATGCTCTCTTTTTTAGAGGTGCATTTCTATTTTTTTTAAGATGGTGAACAGTATCTGAAAATGTATCCTGTTTGATCAAAGGTCTTTCCAAAAACACTTCTGAAGAGACTGTAATACACTCTAGTATGACTTCTAAGAATTAAGATGCGTATGGGTGAAAACAGAACTCAGACTAGTCCATTAATAGTGATTTATCCAATGAGCCGCCCCTGGATAGGGTTTTATCCAGTGAGCTGCCACCTTGGCCCTCATCAACAGTTAGTCTTCATCTAGGATCTGAAACAAGCATCCCCTTCACACCCCCAATAGCCCATCCCAAACCTCAAACTCACTGTCACCCAGTGGGTCCCAACTAGAGGAGATCCTATAGGCAGTTCTGCTCCTTTGGGTTCCTGAGCCTCTAACTCTTTATGGGAGTAGAAAGCCTCATCTTTGTCCTAATTGCTCTTGAACCGGTATAATCAAAGGCTTTCTTCCTCGTTATACTAGACTTTGATGTCCTTTTCTTAACAGGCCTCTGGATGATTTAGCCACTCCTCAGCTGGAGGGCATTCCTGAGTGAAGGCTGATCTCCCTGCTCCCTCCTCCACATTCTGGGAGTCCCTGCAGTGCGACAAATACCTAGGGGACTCTGAGAGTGCCAAAGAGCATCCTTCAGAAGACTGTTCAAAAAGTCAAAACTCAGGATACTGTGGGTTCATTTGGTCCCTCCATCTTGTTCTTTACACTCCAAGCACCCGGTCTTCCTTCACGACCGTCACCTTCAGGGGTGCAAGATCATGTCGGTTCTCTTCATCAGCGCCTGGCACAATGTTGGCACATAGGAGGCTCCCATAAACATTTGTCGAAGGAGTTAGCAAACAAGGCAAGTATAAAGAACGCTTGTAGAAAGGGCTTCTGGCTGGACATGATGGTGAACCTGGGATTGAAAAAATAAACACAGGCTTATAAAGCAGAGAGAAGGACCACAGGGTGGGGCTCTCTAGGCAAAAAGTCACG
>NW_022103918.1:17170481-17172350 GCF_000313985.2 Echinops telfairi
AATTTTGGGCATCATTTTCCATAGAACATTGATTACTGGGAAAAGAAGCCAACGGAAATGAACTTCTTACTAATTACACTAGGCTGGAAAGAGGCATAAAAATCATCACAGCTAATGATACAGCCGGGAGCACCATTTTGTCTGCTGATTACTTATGGGACTTTGAACCAATTCCTGCACTCTTCTGCACTCTAACCTGGTACAGGTATGTAATGCACTTTTTTATAAGATGACTCCTGACCCTCCTCCTCACAGCAAACCTGTGAAAACAATTGGTGAGGTAGTAAGAGATTTTCTGAAGCAGGGATTACTGTGGTGGTTTTTTTGTTTTATGGCTTGGGAGGAGGCAGAAGAGCATCCTAATGAGCTGCGAAGAGGTAAATATCTCCTCTCAGCACTTCTGGGAGGGTCTCCATGGTGACCGAGTGTAAGCCCAGAGAGCTGCTCAGCCGCCACCAGGAGCACAGCCACACATCTGGACGCGCAGCTAAGGGAAGGACCGTGGCTTCTCTCACCACTGTAAATGGCCTCCCAAGAATCACGTCTCTGGAGCCTGTGTGTAACCTTGATGCTCACGTTCCAGATACAGAGAGCACAGGGATAAACACACACACACACACACACACGGACATAGACAATCAGACACAGAGATATACAAACACCCACAGTGCCATACAAAGACACACAGACTTAGACAAGACAGACACAGAAACACATACCAACATATGTACACAAAGGCCGACATAGATAAAACACACAGACACATGCAAAGATACACACATGAGCCTCATATAGAAAACAGAGGAGCTAGACACATAATCAGACAGATACACCCTCACACACACATCCACATATGTACATGAAGGTAAACAAATAAATACACATAAACATATTCATATGCACATGTCCCATATATATACAGCCAAGACAGAGACAAACATCACACACACACACACATGCTTACTCACATCTATACAAGAAAATTGGAGTTACACACACACACACACACACACACTCTCACATCCACATACTCTCCCCAGACAGCGTGGCAGTGGCAAGCAATGTGGGACTGACTCTTCACATAAGAAGCCCCTACAGTATTTCATTCACTGCAGGCTGAGCTTTTTCCACAGAGGCAGGAAATGGGCCTCATCATATTAATTTTTAAAAGTCTTTTCTAGCATGACATTTTCTTACTCTAAACAAGCTCCTGTTGCGTTTGGAGCATAGGAGTGTTTCTCATGGTTGTACATATGGCCCAGTTATATTTCAATCCTCGAGATTTATTCGGCAGCCCCAGCTCTAGCTGTCTGCAGCCCGTTTGTCAATCTTCAGAGGCGCTGAGGACAGTAAAGCACCCGCCTTCAGCTCTGAGATTAAGGCACTTGCCAAGCTGATCATGGCGTGCTTGAATCTCCGCTTACTTAGACTCTGCTGGAAGCACATCAAAGGCTTCGTGTTCCAAAAACCCATAATCTTTACCACAGGCATGTTTTGGGTGCAGCTGCCTAACTCAGGGCTTCCCACCAGGTAGGAGGCAAACCCCAAGTCTGCATTTCAGATCACAGCATCTCCCTTTGGGGCTTCCTGGCATTCCTGCTGCCCATCCTGTCCCCAGATGCTGCTGCTTTCCCTTAACCTGGAACTCCAGTGCCGAGTGGGTAACGTGGGAAATGCAGTCACTTACTCTCAGTCAAAATGTGTTTTTATGGGGCACCAAGTCAGTTGATGACTGGTTATAAGTATTTCAGATCTCACTGGGTCCATTAAGACCCAGCTTCCCTTTCCCATGAAACTAAAGAGTGTTCCATACCAATGCCCTACCGCCCCCACCCCCACCTCGATTAGACTGCTCCTCTTTTGAGAAAT
>NW_022103918.1:17176009-17178222 GCF_000313985.2 Echinops telfairi
GAACTGCTCCGGTGGACCTGAACAACGGAGCAATGGATGCCATCTGCCTGCTGAGCCCTTGACTTTAGCTTTCTGCAGCACCGTACACGGTCCAACTGTCTACTCACCCACACTGTTGAGTTGATGGCTTTTCTCAAATTTTAATTCATTGTCCTTGTCTGTCCTCCACACGCCACCCACAGATTCCACCCATTTGACATTTCCGGCTTTGGGAATCTGTCATAGTCCCACCCTAGCACCCTGGTATTTCTATTTGGTTTCAGTACTTCTGTGAATGTGAACTGCTTTGTTTATAAAGATTTAAAAGTTATGGAAAAGTTTAACTGTTGTGTAAAAAACTCAGTAAGGCTGAGCATCAGTCTGAGACAGCTTTTTATTCAGCAAATAAGATTAAACCCAATTGCTCTAATAGTCTGGTAAGAAGAGGATTTGAATTTTTATGGCTATTATATCAGCAATAGTCAACCTCTTAGAATTCAAACAACATCAGCAATGCAGGAGACAGCAAGAATCTGGGGGTGGGGGAGATCTTAAAGGTAGAGGCAATGAGAAAAATCACTATTACCTATCGTCATCTCTTGAGAGTCAAGGGAGGCCCAAGTGGCCTCAAGGTCACACTGCAATTGGAGCAGAAGGACAGCCCTCCCATGATCATAAGCACAGTTCACAAGTGATTTGATTCTTAAAAGCAGTGGTGGTTTGGAGATAGACACAAAATTTTCTCTACTCCGAAGACTATCAGATTAAAAGAGAAAAAGACTCCATTTTAAAATCTCAGTATAATAGCCAATCCACATGCATTCAAGCCTGCTTATTGATTTTCCCACTTTCATGCATTAGTCTACTCATAAGTGCAAAGGAACAGAAAATTAATAAAAATAGACAAATGTGCTTAAAGGGGTAAGATACCCCAACTCTTCATTTTTAATACTATAAACACATTCATAGCTGTGTTTACAGATTTGAGATATAATTTGCTTATGTCCTATGTGTCGTAAAGAAAAGCAAGGTAAAGCTCTCTTCAGACCCATTCCTCTAGGCCAAATGGAAAACGGACTGAGTCTAGAGCTGTAACATATTTGTGATTTAAGTTAAACGTTTGCTGGGAAGAGATGCTTAGCAAGTGAGTTAGACAGGTGAATGCTGAAGAAATCATTTTTCCAATAGGAAAAAACTGCTGCAGTGATTAATCGAGAGCCAGCAGCCCTGTTGGTATTGTAGTTAAGGTTGGGCTGTGGTGGGTGCTAACTGCAAAGTCAGCAGGCCAAAAGCACCCGCCTCTTTGAGAGAGAAAGAGGAGGCTGTCTACACCCTGAAGAGTCACGGTCCCTGAAACCCACAGGGGCAGATCTACCGTGCCCGAAACGGTACTCTGAGTCAGAATTGACTCAATGGCAGTTGAGTTCAGAGTTTTGAGAGAATGTCTTGGTGTAGTGGGCCCATGAGCATTAGTGTGAAGTCAGAAGTTCAAATTCAGCATTCTGGAAGGTAGATGATGCTTCCTACTCATGTAAAGACACTTACAGCCGCGGAAACCCACAGGGGCAGTTCTACTTGGTCCTGTTGGGACACGATGATTTGGAAGTGATGTGATGGCAGTTTTCTGGAGAGAGTGCCAGATAACATGAACCTTCTTTATCATTATATATTGTTTTGACCAGAAAAGTAGAAAGGAAGTAGAAAACCCTGTGTGCGTGTGCATGTGTGTGTTTTAGAATAAGGTGGAAAAAGGAGCTTGAAGGAGAGGCTGGTTGAAACGATCAATAAGGTACTTTCCAACTTCTATCAATTCTCTGTGTGCTATGAAAGATAGGCATGCTAAAAGAAATACACCACAATCCAACTGCTGCTGTTATTAGGTGCCATCTAGTCGGTTCTGACTCACAGCAACCCTCTGCCTAACAGAACAACACACTGCCCAGTCACATGCCCTCAGCACAATTGGTCTCATGTTCAAGTCCACTGATGCAGCCGCTGTGTCAACGCTCTTGTCCAGGGCCTTCCTGTTTCTCCCTGCCCCTCCACTTGACCAAGGCTGATGTCCTTTTCCGGAGAACAGTTTCTCCTGACGACAGGTCCAGAGTACATGAGATGAAATAGTGATTTTTCTTATTCACGCTACCTTTAAGATGACCTCCAGAGTCTTGCTGTCTCCTCTATTGCTAATGTTGGTTGAATTCTGAGAGCACATATTCATGCACTTGACCACGAGG
>NW_022103918.1:17178896-17188611 GCF_000313985.2 Echinops telfairi
CTCAGCCACAGACATCCCTGTGGAGCACAGTTCGACCGCGGAGGCCCCGACAAGAAGGACCAGACTTGACTGCAACGGCTCTGGTGTATAGGATCCTGATTCTCTCAAATTAAGGGACGCACGAATTTGCAAGTCTTGTGCTAATTAGCCTACAAGTATATGAAAACGTTCTGAATGGCTACCCTGTGCAAGTCCTTCTCCTGGCATCGCAGACACGGTAATAAAAAACCAAGTGCTTACCATTTTTAAGTTAATGGGGAGCTAGACAACAGAACACACCACCCACCGCACACACACACACAAATGTCTTTGCGAGGGCATACTGGAGTACAGATGATCAAAATGAGGAACCAAGGCACAGAACTATCTAGCAGAACCTGCCAGGCAAAGGAAACAGCAATGGTCAGGCCCAAGATCTTTTCTTAGAAGGTATTTTGACCTAGTGGCTTCTGCCACTGCAGAAAATAAACTTGTCTGTTAGGACTCTTGTCCAAAGTTCATATGAAAGTCTATTTTGCTATTACAGGTACGTATGTGCAGAGCCAAATGCAAACGCATACAGTTGTAATAGTAAACGAGGCTGCTGTGGGAGGGGACTGTGAGCTGAGCTGAGGCAGATGTGGGGAGGGGTATCCACTCGCTCCAAGGACTCACCTGGGAGAGTGTGGCTGGGTACTCAGTGGCACTTCGGGAGCATTCCACAGAGGGGGCTCACTCCCAGGCATGAATGTGGAAAGTGCCTGAAAGAGAGATGTGCTCTTCTGTCTTAGTTATACAGCATGGCTGTAACAGAAATATGCAAGTAGATGTCTTTAAAGAACAGAAATTCATTTTCTCACAATTCAGGAAGCCAGAGGTCAGAAATTTGAGTGGAGCTCTCGGGGGACCTCCATTATCTGAGCCTTCGGGGACTGGCCATCCTTGGAGCTTCTGCACTTGTAGCTATATCTGCCGTGGACGTCTATCTTCCGATGGCATTTGACCCCTCTGCGAGCTCTTTTTAAAACTCAAAAAATGATTAGGTCTTGGCCCTACTCTAGTATGGCTTCATTAACACCAAAAATCAACCCCTATTTCTAAAAATGGCCATATTTACAAGCCTTTCGAGAAAATGCCACCACAATTGGTTCCATTTCAACTCATGGCAACCCTGTCGGACAGAATAGAACACCCCATAGAGTTTCTAAGGCTATAAATCTTTATGGGAGCTGACTGCTCTGTCTGTCTCCTGGGAAGCAGCTGGTGGGTTTGATCTGCTTACCTTTTGTTTAGTAGCCAAGCCCTTCACTCACTTTACTGAATGCCTACTGCTTGGGGATATGGTAATGAAAAACCAAGTCCATAGAATTTATAAGTTAATGATGAGCTAGACAACACGCACACACACACACATACACATACATACACACACACTAAAATGTCTGCTCCACGAGGGCTCCTTTTATAAGTATAGGAGTCAGAATTTCTTTCTTGAAAATTAATTGATTATATCTTGTCTTTCCTTTCACCCAAGTTCTAGATTTCAACACACACTCGTATTTTGGGGGGAACACAATTCACACCATTTTTTGTGGCAGGAGGACCAAAACGAGTTGTGAAAACTAAGGGTCCAGTAGGAGACTGGATAAAGTGACAGAACTCCCACCAGACCCATCTGTCACCAGAGAGGATAGTAATCAAGTCAATTGCTGAGAAGAACGGAGGCAAAAGCCTGAAGCAATCTCAAAGCCCTGTGCTCAGAGCCAATCCGAAGCTGAGTGAACAGAGGAGGAGTGGCAACAATTCATGGAAGACCACCCCTTGCAGTTGCTCACCACATCCAGGTCCCTCGAGGCAGCTCAATAGATGCGCACAGCTCTGGTAAGACCTGGGCCATAGAAACCTTGGTCCTGAGCTCTAAGTTCACACAGGCCCAGTGTGGTGGGAGACACAAGCTGCTAACAACTCTTTTGTTAGGATTTGATGTGGAAACAGAATGAGATTACATTTACAAAGAGATCCTCAATAGAGCAGGCTTTGTTAAACGGAAGGAAACAAAAGTAGAGTTCATTGAAAAGGGAGCTAAGGAATGAGGGGAATTTGAAAGGTTCATGGTAAAGGGGAATTAAGAGACAATATCATTTTCCCACCAACCTTTGGGAGCCTCCTGTTCTATTTGGGCAGGTAGTGTGTGTCCTCACAGCTTTATTACTATGGAACGTGTGCTTGGCAGAACAAGCCATCTACCTATTACCATTGCTCAGCACTGCTCTAGGGAACACCCAGTCCTTCAACTACCAAAAGCTTCCCACTCACTGTGCTCATGGACTGACCTCTGTCTCTAAATTTGAACAGATAGAAAACAATGCTTTCATTTCGTAATCTAAAATCACGAGGAGAAAGAGTCAAAATTTCCAGGAGAAAGAGTCAAAATTTCCAAACAACTTCACTCAGTAAACATCCAAAGAGTATAAAGCAGCATTTCCTAAAAGCAGATAATAATTCACCAAGTTTTATCAAAGCAACTTGTAGAGATATTTCTGGCTTACTGCACAGCTACTTTATATGGAAGGAATGACAAATCTAGTGCACATCTATCTTGGCAGCTAAAAATGATGTGAGAGATTTATTTATGTAACTGAGTATGGGGGAGGAGGGGGAGCTCCCATTATTAGTGTAGTTGATTTCCGTTATCAATCAACGTATTCATCCAAAAGCAATAATATCTTCTAAATCAAAATACGGCAAAAGATATTTTTTGGACAGGATTTTTGGACAAGACCTTCTCTCTGCCTACTGAGTACATGTGCTAAAGGATGACAGGTTATTTAACTTCTAAAAACCCGACGGAACAAACCCATTGCTGTACAGCCAATTCTGACTACTCATAGCAGCCTGTGGAGTAGAACGTCCTCCATAAGGTATCTAAGACGGTAATCTTTACAAAAGCAGACTGCCAGAGCTTGCTTTCATGGAGTTATTGGTGGGTTCAAACTACTAACCTTTGGGCTAGCAGATGAGTACTTTAACAACTGCGCCACCAAGACTGTGGTTAGCTTAACAGGTGGTTCAAGGCTGTTTTCAAAGAAAATGCACTTAACTGAACAACCTTCTTCTACTCACAACTGTGGCTTCAGTGGCTTATCTCCCACAGCTAAAAAGAAAAACCATTATACAATGTAGTGTGAGTTCTGAGTTTAAAATAGTTCAGTAACTACATGTTTCTGAATGCAGACCTTCAGACAGTTAATTTCACTGCTTCATCATGTGGAACATGCATCCTTCTTTCTAGAAAATGGCATCAGGCTGAATACACTAACTGTATGAGGCAGAGAAAAGCTTTCTATGATTTATATGAGTTTTAAAATTCCATTAAAGATGTGAATTAAAACCAACTCACTCATCAGTACTTGAAGTTATTTCTCCTCTGGAAAAATTCTGTAAGATTTTTAAGAGTTTCAGATTGGGGAAAGAATAAAAGGGAGAGGGGCCACAAAATTGCTTCACCAGCCACCCCGTGGCACTGAATTATTCCCACTCACAAGCGTTGTATGGAGGACCTAAAGCCACTGGGCAGTTTGGAAGTTCTACTCTGTCCCATGGGGTTACTGTCACTCAGAATCGACTCACACAGCAAGAAGTTTGGTCTTTGATTTAGTGGTATGCTGGAGAGGAAAGAATGTTTGGGGAGACCTCAAGTTCTTCCAACAGATTGCTTTTTAATATTAAATACCAAAGACCTCCAATGGTGAACTAAGCAAAATGGAATATCTAAATAGGATCGAGTTCTCTGTGAAATCTGGAAGCCTCTGGTGAGAAGAACAAGAGGAGCAGCAACAATGAAAGTGAGTCTTAAAATTCTGGTAAACATGTAAGCATTTAGGAGGAAGTGGATCCAAAAGGAGTCTTGCTCTTAGAAACTCCAGAAGCTTCTACTCTGTCTTTCAGCTCCACCAAAAGAATGTTGCACGAATGATCTGCCCCGAAAACACTAACTGCTGTTCAGAGACAGGATCAGCTGAACTTCTCAGATAAGGGGGTAGAGTCTGCTCTGCAGGTAGATGACAAGAAGCATAACTCATATCCTGAACTAATATTTTCTGGACTTACTACACTTGACCTTTTTCATTTAAGGATGATAATGCCCGTACACATGTCCCAGCCAATCAATTATTGGGGTCACTGATTATTTCATCAATATGAAAATGTCTTCTACCACCTCTCACATTGGCGAACACACCTCCAGTATACACTTTACTAACAATACTAGAGTGATTTTCTAGGTCCACGGTGAGCATGGACTCCTGACTTGGAACTAGTCATTCCTCAGAGTACACATGACAGCTGCGGCTGTTAGTTGCCACCAAGGTGGCACCCAGTCATGGTGACCCCATGCAACACAGAATGAAATATTGCCTGGTCTTGTGCCGTGTTTCACAATCAGCAGTCCATGTTGCAGCCAATGAGTGTGGTGAATGCCCTCCGACTTAGAGAGTTTCTCTCCCAGCAGCCAATCAGAATATACCCTGTTGCAGTCCATAAGGTTTCCAATGGCTAGTATTTGGAAGTCTATTAAAATAATGAAACTTACATTTCCAATCTATCACAACCTTCTAGGATAGAGTAGAATTGCCCTGCTGGGTTTCTGAGACTCTATTGATTTACAGGATAGAAAACTCATCTCTCTCCTGAAGAGGAGTTGGTGACTTTGAACAGCTAGCCTTGTGGTTAGCAACTAAACGCATAAACTACTACATCTCTGTGGAGGGAGATCAGCAGGCCTTTGTCCTTAATCTCCTTTATTCTGGAAGCTTCTTTAAAACCTGTCCATCATTGGTGACCTAGCTGGTATTTGAAATCATGGTGACATTTGAAATCATGCTGCCAGCATCACAGTAAAGGTAAGCCACCACAGCTGGACAGAGAGATGGATGGTACAGAATGTATATTAAAATTAACTTAATGTTTGCAACACAATATTAAATGACCAGTCAAACAGTACATCACCTTGTTCTATGGGTCCCTTTCCACATTATCCTTCCTATTTATTTGTTTGCCTCATTTCAAATGAACAACTAAGCAGATGCAGAACTGGATTGTCCCGCATGCAGCTCTCCTACTGTATTTAAGTAGTTCCTGAAAGGTTCACTCAAGAATCCTACTACAGAAATTCTAAGTATGTGAAGAGTTAAATAAGGTAATATTTTCGCTTAACATGAGGAAAGTATCATGTATTTTAATGCTAAGTAATTCATCCCAGTGAAAGTCACTTTCCAAAATCCAATGGTTCATGGATAGCAATGTAGTTATTTCTCATTTCTTTGTGAGATTACACAGCCAAAATAATCACTGCAGCAAAAGCCAATATGTGGAGTTATAAATTTAAGCCCCAACCCCAACGCCGGGAACAAAAAAAAAGAAGTCAAAAAACCGAAAGAAAAATGCCCCTAATGGTGGGGAACAACGAAGTGAATGGCAACAAGAAAAACAACTCAAAAGGGAATCCCCGCCCGGAAGCCTCAACGAAACAAAACGAAAAAGCCTTCAACCCCGGAAACAACCCAAAACAAAACAAAACCAAACCCACCGACACAATGCTGACTCACAGTGACCCCTGTGGGTTGCTGAGACTATAACAGATTACAAGAGTAGAAAGCCCAGTCTTTCTCTCTCAATGCTGCTAGTGATTTTGAACTGCCAACCAGGCATATCACAGCCCAACACATAACCATTATACCACCAGGACCAATAGGTCACATCTCAATAAATGAATAAAAACTAGGAATTGTCAAGGACTTTGTCTTGCTTGGTTCTACAATCAATGTTCAAGGAAGCAGCAATCAAGAGTTCAAAAGACGCATGGCAATAGGTAAATCCGCGGCACAAGACCTCTGTAGAGTACTGAAAATAAGGATGGTACTTTGAGGACGAAGGTGCATCTGACTCAAGCCACAGCATTTCCCATTGCCTCATATGCATGTGACAGTTGGCCTTGAACGTGGAAGACTGAACACAGAATCAGTGCATCTGAATGGTGGTGCCGGAGAAGCCTATGGAAAGCACCTTGGATGGCGAACAAAACAAAACAATCTGTCTTAGAAGAAGTACAGGCAGAGGGCTCCTTAGTGGTAAGGATGGTGAGATTTAGTCTCACATACCTTGGACATTTTGCCAGGAGAGCCCAGTCCCTGGAGAAGGACATTATGTTTGTAAAGCGGAGGGAGGGGCAGCAAAAGAACCAGGACTCACTTGGTTGGTTCAAATGACCAGCCTTTCAGTTAGCAGTTGAATGCTTCACCACACTGCCAAGCCTCCGGATGAGGATTACGATTCCATAACTTGTTTCTCATTCTGAACACTCATTATTGTTACTCCACTATGGTTCCCTAGGGAATATCTAGAACTATTAAAAATATATAGTTATAAAGAATTCCTTATTTAGCTGGTGTTTTTTGTCTTGTTTTGTTTTTAAAGGATATAGCTGTGAAGGTTTTTGTAAGGCAGAATTACGACAAGTAACATTAAAAAAATTACACTGGAAGATATAGTCAAAGTCAACTTAATTTATCTACTAACTTCAAATGTCTGGATCAGCATACCGTATTTCACAAAAAGTAACACAGAACACCAGTCTCAAAAGAAGCCACTAGGAAACTGGGTCGCATGTTCAAATACATTTTAGAAAGGCTATTTACTATGCATGCCTCCCACCCCCTCTGGATGCTCACAAAGCACAGAATACAGCAAAAACTTTGCAACACCCTCAAGATTGGCAGGGGTGGGGGTGGGGGTGGGGGAATCTGTTTATGTTTGTCCACCCTAGTGTTTCTGAAATGCATTTGTTAACAGAATCTTTATTTTGAGTACACTCCTTAACAGCCCATAAAATGCAAGGCGATGCTTTGAAAAATGTTGACATCAACTATTTCAGACAGAATGAGGTTAAAATGAAAAGTTTCCACATTAGGAGATTCTATAACTTCTCTCAAGACGTCATCTCAGTGTCTGGAAAACAGAAAATCTTTCTGTATCTGAGATAAATGCTTCATGCTACACTTTAAGCATTTCCCTCTGTTGTATGCTCAGTAGTGTTAAAGAACAGCTGGTCACTATTTTATATGTAAAAAAACGTATTATTGATTTAGAGATCTTTCATTAGAACCACCATCTACCTTCTTTACCACATCAGAAATAAGGACAATGGTTGGTTGAATAAATCTTTCTCATACATAGAGGTTATCCAATATGAGTTAACTCTTTATGGTGTTACTTGGAATTGTCCACTTGTTCCCATTACCTTTTTAAGCTAGAAAGACCACACATAAATCAAATAATGTCCTAGAGAGATGACCTACAGCTATCATAGTGCTTATAGATTGCTCTGGAATATATTGTGAACTGGGCTTAGATTTGAAAGTCAGAAAACGAAGCAAGGACATGTAGAGCCAAACCTACCCTTAAAAATCTTTGAGACCGACGTGAAGGTGGAAACAAGCATACCTTCTGTACAAAGACTCCAAGAGACAGATCACTCTCCACACCTGGGACAGATGGTTGCCCGAGTATCAAAAAAGCAATTGGCTTGCTCTTAGAAACCATGTTGTATGAACAATGCATACCATATCTTTCAACTGTAAAGTCCCCTTCATCACAGAAAGATGCTCAACTGTGAGGGCTCAAAGGAACTCAAACAGACGGAGAAAGTACAAGCCCACATTTCTCAACTCCGTTCCTTTCCCCAGACTACACTCAGAGGGAATGACAAACAAATTACCCACAGTATTTAGATCATTCTCCCTCTGTCTGTATTTTGATTATTTGGAAATTCAACTAGTCGAATTATATTTGTGTAAACACACTTACAATGGCCGTCACTGTATGTCGGGATGGACTTCATTGTCCTTGCTGTGGCTAGGTGCCATCGAATCTGTTGTGACTCCTAACGACCCCACGTACAGCAATGAAACACAGCCCACTCTTGCCCCATCCTCGGAATTGTTATGTTTGAGCCCATTGTTGAAGGTCTTCCTCTTTTCTCGGCTCTTCTACGTCACTGTTTGATGTCCTTTTCCAGGGACTTGTCTCTTGGGATAACATGTCCAAAGTACATGAGCTGAAATCTCACCATTGCTCCTGAGGAGCAATCTGGTTTTGCCTCTTCTCAGACAGATTTGTCTGTTTCTTGGAAGTCCTCGGAACTTTCAATAGTCTTCACAAGCACCGTAATTCAAATGCGTTGATTCTTCCTTGGCTCCTTGTTCAATATCCACTTCTCGTATGCATATGAGGTCAACGAAAATCTCATGGCTTGCATCAAGAGCACCTTAGTCCTCACAGTGACATCCTTGCTCTTTACCAACTTTAAAATAGACCAGTAGTTTCTCATATGGAAGTACAAGTTGAAATTGAAGAAATTTAAGACAAGGCCACAACAGCCAAAACACGACCTTGATTATATCCCATCTGAATTTCAAGATAGAATTTGATGCATTGAATGCTACAGAAGACTTGATGAGCTAAGGAAAGACATCAAGACCATAACACATAACAAAGGAAAAAAGGTCATTAAAAAGTACAGGGAAGAAAGAAAAGATCAAAGTGGATGTCAGGAGAGATTTTGAAATATGCTCTGGATTATCAGTGTAGTTAAGTCAAATGTATTTATTCATTCTACTCCAAGTGAAAGTTTGGATAGATAACTAGTCTTCTATTTAGTCGTACTTTGCTACAATTCAATAAATATGCAGTATATTAAAAGAGAAGTGGGACAACTGGGAAAAGATGAATACGATTCTACTCCTAGTCTCAGACTTCATATCTGATCAAAGTATTCACAAACAAATGATTGAATATTCAATCACGTCATGAAGTAAGATACAACCAGGAACCAAGGCATGGTAGGAAAATGTTAGAGCTGCACAAAAGGCACTGACCAAAAACAAACAAGCAAACAAGACTCCAAGAATACACAGAATACTAATTGAGATGTTCAACAAAATGATGCAATGCAGGAAAAACTCATTATTTTGAGAAATTTGGATGATCACTACCTGTCCAATCTATATCTGTACCCCTTCTCCCCCAAAAGTAATCTGACAGAATGTAAAAATAATCAAAGAATATCAATATCACACCCAAGTAAAATTTTTCTCTATATATTTTTAAATGACTATAAATGTATGTTAACAGGAAACTGCCAAAAGTACAAACCAGTTTTCAGAAGAGGATGTGAAACATGAGATATCATAGTTGATGTCAGATAACTCTTGATGAAAAGCAGACACCAAAAAAGATATTTAGCTATGTTTTATTGACTGTACAAAGGCATCTGATAGTATAGGCCCTAAAAATTATGAATAACACTGTGAAAAATAGTAATTCCTATAAGAACACTGAATTGCATTCATATACAACTTGTAATAGGATAGAAAGGGAAGAAAATCATTCTGCTTGAATCCTAGGAGTGTGCATCAGGATGTAGCAAATAAAGGCCTTGAAAATTAAGTAGGAATTCTACTAAATACAGGATTGTGTATGGATGTATTATTGTGTGTATACATCATGGTGGGGGAGGATAAAAACATTCATACTAATGAAGCAAAAGAAAATAAATGGAGACCTGAAGTAAAAAATATGTGTAAGAAAGAACTCTAAGCCTAGAATTGTGTCGCTGGGAGGTTGGATAAAAGTGAAAGGAAATAGAGGAAAGACTAGGAGGTAAAGGGCATTTATAGAG
>NW_022103918.1:17189875-17191374 GCF_000313985.2 Echinops telfairi
CCCCTGGCCTCGTGTCTATGTGCAGAAGATGGTATGCAATCAGGTACAGCCACCAAGTTCTTCAAGGCAGTTACTAGGGTTTCTTCTCTCTATTCGACATACTTGGCATAGTTGGGGATTTTGTTTATACTTTATTACTGGTTTTCATTCCCAAAGTCCATGCCCTGCAAGCTTATACCCCTCAGCACACCAGTGAAGTTGTTCTGTTTCGCTTGAATACTTCGCCAATGCGTTGTTTTCATGTCCGTCATTTCCTCTGCTGCGTTTTACCACCTAGAGAGGTCAACACTGAACCAAAGCCACCCACGCTCGCTGCCATTGCGTTGATGCTGGTGTCCTAGTGACCCAACAGCTATCTATTTGACAACCAACTGTGGCTGATCATGCTACCCAGACACCGGTCTCTGCCTATGAAAGACACCAGAAGTACAAAGGGCAGATGAATGGTCTGGGGTAATAGCGGACAAAGTCTTGCTCTGTGTGAATCCTTTTAAAAACCTGACCACCCTCAGCAATGGCTCTCCTAGTAATAAAGGACAACTGAAGATTCATTCATCCAACAAATATGTATCTGGGGCTAACAGTGTGCCAGGCTCTATTCTAGGTTCTCTGGGATACACCTCTGACAACACAGAGAATAATGCCCTGCCAATAATCTACTTACCTCAGGAACACGCTTGCAAAGCCACAGACACAGTCAGCGAATTATAAGTTAGGAGGCGGTAAGTTGTAAGGAAAAGAAAGCGTTGGGTGCCACCAAGTGAGTTCCAACTCATAACGAGCCTATGCACGATCGCGTGACACACTGTCTGCTCTGGGCCATTCCCAAGACAGAAAGATGGTTATGGTTGTTGTCGGGTGCCATCAGTTGGTTTTGACCCATAGCAACCCTGTGGACACCAGAAGGAAACACCACTACATGGTCCTGCACGGTGCTCACAATGGTGCCTCTGTCTGAGTCCATTGTTACAGCCACCGTGGCAATCCATCTCGTTAAGAGTCGTCCTCTTTATCACTGCCTCTCCGCGTCACCAAACGTGATGCCCTTCTCTCGGACTGACAATATGTCCACAGTCCACGAGGCGAAGTCTTGCCATCCTTGCTTCTAAGGAGCATTCTGGCCATACTTCTTCCAAGACAGACCGGTTTGTCTTTTTGTCAGCACCATTATTCAAATGCAGCCATCCTTACTCAGTCTTCCTTATTGCATGTCCAACTTTCACATATATGTGAGGCAATTGAAAATCCCATGGCCTGGATGAAGTGTATCTTAGCCCTCAAAGTAACCTTGCTCATCAGTACTCTAAAGAGGTCTTGTGCAGCATCCAGCAGGTAAATGGTACGTAGACAGTAGCAGGGTCAAAATAGCCCTAATTCAACAAGACCAGGGCAGGCGTCATCGAAACATGACCATTTGGCAGAGGCTTTAAGTTGATGAAGCAGTTAATAAGATATTTAAGGGAGACTCCTTAAATGGGAAAAAGTTCTAAGGCAGGTCT
>NW_022103918.1:17191949-17202779 GCF_000313985.2 Echinops telfairi
ATGTGTCTGACTCCATTTATTTCTATATATCTCTTTTATCTCTCATGCTCTCTATAACTTTACTATAATATTTACTTATTATCGCTGTACAATTGGGCCTACCAAACCGGTAGTGATTGTGCTAGGAGCTGGCTTCTTCTGGCACTGGGCCTGGGCAGAGGGTTAGGAACCAGGTCATGTAGAACCCAAAGTCTTTGAAGAATGTTTACCCTTTGAGATGACAGAAAGGCATTAGCTGGTTTTCAGCAGAAAAGTAGTGTAATCTGACATATATCTTAAAAGAACTGCTCTGGCTCCTGAGCTGAGAATAAACTGGGCGGTACCCGGGATGGAAAAAGTCAAGTAAGGACACCAATTAGGAGGTGACTGACGGTGGCTTAAACCGGGGGATGTGGGGAGCAGTGGTCTAAAGCTGGATTTACTTTAAGGGAATAAGTGAGAGGATTTGGAGATGGAGAGGATACAATTCCCAAAGAGAAAAAGACAAGTCAAGACTGACTGGATTTTGGCCTTAATGATGGGTGTAATTAACTTCCTTTCATCTGATATGCAAAGGATCTTAGTAGGAATACATTTATGGGTTAAGATTTGGTATAGTTTTGTACATATTTGAGATGTATCAGACATCCAAGAAAAGATGCATTTATATAGCACTTTTTCTTTCCTTAAATATCTTCAGGTACCTTCTAGAGTAATATTTAATTATTTCTTAAAACAATTTTGGAGGAAGGAAGATTGACAGTCACAGTCCACTTATATGAAAAATAAGATCTCACTCGTCCCACCTAGGAAGTTATATTTATCATATTTACCATGTTTTATACCATGTCTTTATAGTAGTGTATTTATGGCTAACCAGATCACTCTTGGAATTTGTCCAGTAATTGTTTTAATCTCCACTGTATTTTAAACTCAATAAACAAATTTGAATAGTTTGTTGTTTTTTGGTTTTGCTTTATGGAGAGGGACTTGACTTAAATCATTTTATCTCCTAAGTGCTAAGTACAGTTTTCCTGAACTTAGGAAGTGCAAAATGGTTCCAAATTTTTAAAATAGGCTTTTCACTTTTAAAGAATATTTTAAAACATAATTCAGAGGCACAGCAAGGCTAATTGGTAACAACTGGCTGTTGAATATGGATCATTTGTTTAGGAAAATATCCTGAGTCTAAAAAACAAGTTTTATAATTCAAAATCTGGGAATTATTTTTATTTAAATTAAATAAGAATATTGACTATGAAATCCCATTGGATATTAAAAGAGGTAAAAATCTAGAGAAGAAAAAGAAAACATTAGTGCTATCTGAAAATTCCCTTTTCAGATATCTAATTTTTAGACCTCCAGACAGTTACCCAATTTTTCTATTAATAACTTTAGTGATTCCTCCAACTAAGGTACAAACATAAGAGGGGCAAGTAAATGATTTTGTTAATAACTACTTTGCATTTTGGAAATGTGATTGTCTCATGGAGACAAGGCATAAAGTGATACAAAAATTTAATGATGTGGAAAATCTCCTGCTAGGTCTAAATCAAAAGGCGACCAAAACACTCTCAGTATGATTGAATTTTATATTAACTGTGACCTTAGGAAAAAACATTTGTATAAGACTCAGACCCAGAACAAGGAAAATAACTTCATAAGTGGTATATTAATAGTTGACCCAAAATAATGCCTTGGGAAATGTTTAGCTTACAAGTTTCCAATATTCAGATAGCTCCCAGGGGAAATACATGCTATTTCAGTGCCCCACCCAATTCTATTCCAATCACCACCACCACATAGAGGGACAAGCAAAATCTAGTAAGAATAACAAGGATAAAATTGTTTTCTTATTCCTACCCACTTAAAAAAAATAACGTCCAGTTTCTTTTAAAGGAACCCATAATACTTTTTCTTTCTATAGCTTGGATGCTCAGTTAAGAAGCTCCAATATTCCTCTATAAATAAGTCAGCAAGTTTTTCCATGCTGTTTCCTAATTATTGTTTTCCTTTCTATTTTTTAAATCAGCAGAGCATTGGAATGCTATGAATTCCTTACAATTAAGCATGACTATTTCCCAAAACATGTCTATGCATGAAAAACCTGAAATCTATTACTACCATGAACATTTAACCCTTTAAGATCTAATGATTTTTTTGTTGTTGTTGTTGAACCTCTTGCTTTCAGTAATGGACGGCATTTTGAATGAAATGGGATTTTTTTTGAGGTCATATGGATTTTTATACAATTAGTAGGATTTTTATACAACTAGTAAGAAAACAATGTCCCAGTTAGTCTCTCTTGGTAGAATTGATGAAATTAGGCCTAGTTATTCAGAGTCACCTGGTCATACAAACCCCACCAGATGACAGCAACCACTAAAAGTGGGATAGCAGCTTCCCACTAAATCTCAGACTCAACAAGCATAGATGATGGCATGGCACAAAAAGGCATCAAATAACCACTCCTTACAGCCTGGGGGAGTGGTGAAGAAGGCTGGAGGGAACCAAGTCTAGATTTAAAATATTTTGTATGTATTTTCATTGTAAAATCATATATAACACAACATTTTCCAAGTGCACTATTTAGCAATATCAATTAAATTAACTATGCTCTGAAACTATCACCAATAATTGTTGGCAACTTTTCCATCACTGCACACAGAAACTCACTGCTTCCTCAACAATGAAGGAAACTAGATCAATTTTTTAAAAGCCACTGTAGAGAATTTTAGTCTCAGTAATTACAGGGTGGCTAATCCTTCCTTGGATTTAGTGATAAATTCTGTCAATATATAATAAACCATTATTTGAAGGCATTGGAGACTGACAAAATGCAAACAGAAACTGGAGGAGATTCACTCTTTACAAGAAGGGACATATTTGGGGTGAGATCTGTATTTATGTAGCTTATCCTCCTGAGAGTTCTTGTCGCTCTGCTAACAAGTCACCCAGAATGCAAGTGAAGGGCTTGGGATGTTGGGACATGTAGTTTGAAGCACCAGGGCAGCTGAAATGGGCAAAGGAAGTCCCACAGAGAACCACTCTGACCTTGACTGTAGCCTGAACTCCCTAAGAACCAAGAAACGCACGTGAGCCCAGGAAAAACCAAGCGTTTGGAAACACGGAGCAGCAATCTGTCCTGACCCCACCAGAAGAGAATTAAGAGTTTAGAGTTATGTGATTCATAAGGTGTCTTGACCTTTTTGCTGAGAATGTCAGAAGGGCCACACCATAACACTAAAACTAATTCCTACAGGGAAGGACATGCCTTTAGATTAAGGCAAAACAGGGCGAAAAAATTAGATGAGGTTACTAGTCCTACTATAGTATTAAACCAAGCTATCAAAGTTCAAAGTGATCAGCAAATAATGTAATTATCTGTTGCAACAAAAATCCACATTTTTCAGAAGAAAATAACATCACTTAAAGTACCTACAATAGATAATTCATAATGTCCAGTATGCCATCAAAGATTACTATACATAGAAAGAAACAGCAAAATATGATCCAAAGTTGAGATGTAATCCGAGTAGTTTTAGAACTCAAATGCTATAAAAACTCACAAGGACTTAAGCATGCAGTATAAATGTTACAAATAAAAGAACAGGTGGAGATTGATAAATAATTCAAATTATAAAAGCAAACCAAACATATACATAAAATATAGGAAACCTAAAATTTTGAATTTACCAGATGTTTTACAGCTGACTGATTTTGTAAGTACAGAGCCCAGTTAATTTGAAAAAACAAAAATAATCCATCTTTTTATAATTAAATCATCTTATTGGAAGCTTGTTACAACTCTTATCACAATCCACACATACATCCATTGTGTCAAGCACTTTTGTACATTTATTGCTATCATCATTCTCAAACATTTGCTTTCTACTTGAGCCCTTGGTATCAGATCCTCATTTTTGCCTGCTTCCCCGCTAGCCCCTCCCCCATGAACCCTTGATTATTTATAAATTATTATTTTGTCATATTTTACACTGTCCGATATCTCCCTTTACCCACTTCTCCGCTGTCTGTCCCCCAGCGTAGATCATTGTAATCAGTTCCCCTTCCTCCCTCACCTTCACTCCACCCTCCCAGTATCACCACTCTCACCACCGGTCCTGAAGGGATCATCCGTCCTGGATTCCCTGTGTTTCCAGTTCCTATCTGTACCAGTGTACATCCTCTGGTCTAGTCGGATGTGTAAGGTAGAACTGGGATCATGATAGTGAGGCGGGGGGTGGGAGGGGTGGAGGGGTGGAGAGGAAGCAAAAATAACCCATTTTAAGCAGAGAGATAAAAATAATGAGGAAATAAGAGTGCCTCCGTGTTCTGTGGGACATTGTCAAGCCGCCTAAAAAATATGCAAGCCCTTAATGAGATGATTTTTTTTTTTTAAGAAATTGTATTGAAACTGATGGTGGTAGCATTTGTAAAATGATGCTTGAGCTAATTGAAATATGGATTGTTACAATATCAGAAAGAGCTCCCAATAAAGTGATTCATAAAAAATAAAATAAAAAATTTTAAGTGCCTTGGAAGACACAGAAGATAATAAAAATAATGCAGAAAAACAGTTTGAAAAACTAGTGATCTCGAAGTTCCCAAATTTATTTGGAAAATATCCGCTCAAAGCTTGAATAAGCTAAACATGCCCCAACCTGGGTAAATTCTTGTCCCAACCAAACATTTTAAATAAAAACTAAAGATAAAGAGAAAACCCTAAAGCTACTTAGAGGGAAAAAAATAATAGGTATCTTGATGTCCGAACAGCATCAAACATGACCAGTCCATTCTCAGTTGTCAGTCAGAGTACAATGGTCTGTCCCACTGCTTTGTCGGCATTGCTTAAACCTGCTCCAAATCCATACTGCAGAGATATGGATCCAAATATAAAAGCAAATACTATCTTTAGATCACTACTTCATGCATGTGCGTGCCTATGCGGCCAGAGAGCGAGAGAGAGATTTGTCTGGCCATCTCTGGGTCTGTCAGACGGCCATGCTTGGTGAAGAAGCTGCTGGGAAGCAGATGTAAGGATGAGCGTGGGTCATCGGAGAGCGGGGCTGAGAACCAACATGAAGGGCTAGCCGTGAGATGAACCCAGCCTCCTTTCTAATGAGGAGATCCGTTTCCACCAAGTGGTTGCTGGTGGTGACCTTTACTGGTCAGGCTGCAGATGTAATGCTGTGTGAGCCTGAGGATTTGGCTTGTTTTCCAGGTCCCAGATCAGTAGCCCAGAGTCTGTGTTTACCCTGGGGGAATGATATGGGAGACGGAAGGATGGAAAGATGAGTGGGTGGGCTGGTGGGTAGAAAAGCACAAATGATCACTTCTACCAAATAATGAAAAAGCCTTTGAATCATCCTGTCTGTGGGGGTTTCCCTGTCTCACATCCATGCGCAAAGTACATCTTGTGTTATGGTTATGATTAGACAAGCCACGGCTTCTCTCCCATCTCTAACTCTACCCAGACTCTCCATGTGTAAGTGTGCCACCTAAGTGTAAAATTCATAATAAAAATAACCCCAGATCTCAAGACTCATTGCGAGAATATAATGAGAAAACAATGCTAGTTATTCAAACATAAAATTCATTGATTGAGAATGATGAGGGCAATGAATGTACAAATGTGCTTTACACAACTGATGTATGTATGGATCGTGATAAGAGTTGTATGAGCCCCTAATAAAATGATTTTTTTAAAGTTCAGTGATGGTTCTTCTCGCCGTGTAGGGAAACTACCACAAACCAAGATATGGGAAATAGAGAACTATAAAAAATGAAACCAATGACATCAATTCTCCTAAACAATCAAAATTAAACTAGCTACTCTCTGGATTTATGACAGTATTTAGTGTACACCAACATGCCTACTTCAGCATAAATCTGCAACCGTCGTAAAGGAAAACCAATGTTTATTTTCCCACTATGGTCCCCTGGGTTATAAACATTAACTATTCATAGGAGAAAATGGAACTATTAGCTTTTTCAGTTTAAGCCCCTTTATCTTTACTGTACATACATTCCAGTGGGGGTGATTAGTCTAATCACAATGGTCAACAGCAAATTAGCTCTTTAAAAAAATATATTACTAACAAAAGACTCAAACTAATACTAAATTTCTAAATTGTGGTTTATATGATGTAGTATATGCTTAAATCCTGTTTTGTACAATATGAGTAGTACAGGAGATAATGAAGTAGCACAGAATGGGTTAAGTTCTATATTCTAACTCTCTTTTATGATTTCCAATCAGAAATAACACCTTTATTCTGTATGCAAATATTTCTACAGAAAGGTTAATATTTCTTAGCTCTTTTTCCTAAAGTTCTCCTCTGAATCCAACTTGAATGTCTGGCAGCTCCTTGTGCTACTGCAATGATTTCGTAAGTGTTTTCAGCAAAATTTCACTTGCATGATATTAATGGTATTGTTATATAGTATCCACATCCTGGGGAGGTCAGGTGGACCTACCTGACCATTGAAATCATAGTGACTCTGCTTACTCCTTCCATCTACTCTTGATGTTTTCTGGATCAGTTAACATTTTCTCCATAAAACCCTTCATTCATTACTTCAATTTGAGGCTTAATTTTATTTCAAAGCAAATAATATTAATTTATTTTATTTTTATGAATCATTTTATTGGGGGCTCTTACAAATCTTATAACAATCCATTTAATTGTATTAAGCACACTTGTGTATACATTGCCATCAACATTTCCAAAACATTTTCTTTCTACTTGAGCCCTTGGTATCAGTTCCTCTTTTTTCCCTTCCCGCCACTACCCTCCCACCTTCATGAATCCTTGATATGTTATTATTGCTTTTCTGTGTCTCACACTGTCCATTGTATCCCTTCACCCACATTTCTGTTATTTGTCTCCTGGTGGGGTCCACCTTTCGCACCCACCCACCCTTGCCATCCCCCTACCCTCATGATATTGGTACTCCCACTATTATTCCTGAGGAGTTTATCTGTCCTGAATTCCTTGTGTCAAAAGCTCTTATTTGTACCAATGTGTATACTCTGGTCTAGCCCGATTTGTAAAGTAGAACTGGGTCATGGTAGTGCCAGGGGCAGGGAGGCGGGGTTAGGATTCAGGAACTAAAGGAATGATGTGTGTTTCATCGGTGCTGTACTGCATCCTGGTTGAATTGCCCCTTGTAACCCTTCTGTGGGGAGATGTCCAATTGTCTACAGATGGGCTTTGGGTCTTTACTCCAACCCTCCTCTTTCACATGGATATAATAGTTTGTTTTGGGTCTTCTGATGCCTGATACCTGATCCTATGTACACCTCCTGATCACACAGGCTGGTGGGCTTCTTCCATGTTGGCTTATTTACTTCCCTGCTAGATGGCTGCTTGTTTAACTTCAAGCTTTTAAGCCGCTTGAAATTTTAATTCAATTGTTTTGACTTGAATGTGGTAAGTTCTTTTGGTTTCCTAGCTTAACGTCTTTGCACATTTTATTCTAAGGCTTTACTTTGTCTTCCTGAGGAAGCCCTGGTGGTATACTGGTTATGCGATCCACATGGTCGGCAGATCAAAACTGTCAGCAGCTCCGTGGGAGAAAGACTGGGCTTTCTACTCTGGTAAACAGTTACTGCCTCTGATCCCCTCAAGGCGTCACTATGAGTCAGCATGGACTCGATGTCAATGAAGAGTGAGCTGTCTTCTTGAGTTGATTCTTGATATTCTCAGTACAGCGCTATTATTTCAAAATTTCCTCTGTTTACTCTAGCTACTTTACATGCAAGGACAAAATTTATGGTCTTTCTGATATCCACTTTGGTCTTTCCTTCTTTCTTGTATTTTTAATGAGGCTTTGATTTATGTACAATGTTCTTGGTGTCATACCACAGCTCTTCAAGTGTTCTCGCATGAGTGTTCAATACATCAAACCTGCTCTTGAAATTATCTCTAAATTCAGATGGGATATATCCAAGTTTATATTTTGACTCTCGTGGACTTTTGAAAAATTTCTCCAGGTTCAACGTGTGCATGAGAAACTGACAGTCTGTTACACAACAGGTCCCTGCCCTTGTTATGACTAATGATAGTAAGCGTCTCTTTTGTCTCTTCCCACAGATGCAGTCAATTTCATTCCCATGAAGCCCATATGTCAAGGTCCACATGTATGATCAACATTACGTTGTTGGAAAAAGGCATTTGCTATGAAGAAGTCACTGGTCTTATATAATTTGATCATGCAATCTCTAGCTTCATTTTTGTCACTAATGTGATATTTTCAACTACTGATCTTTCCTCCTTGTTCGAACTTTAACATTCAAATTCAAATAACCATTAATTATCCTGTTTGCACATTTGATCCATTTCAAACTGAAAAAATTGGTCGAATTCTTCAATTTCTTCATCACTGACTCTAGTGATTGGTATGTAAATTTTAAAAGTAATTGTATTAACTGATCTTCCTTGCCATCATATGCATATATTACCTTATTCCAGACAGCATTGTACTCCAACACATATTAAAATGTTCTTCTTGAAAATGAATGTGCCTCTGTTCCTCTTGAACTTGTAATGCTCGGCATGTTGCTGCTGTTAGGTGCCATCGGGTCGATTCCAGCTCATAGTGATCCCGCATACAAGAGAACAAAACCTCGCCTGGGCCCACACCATGCTCACAATTATTCCTATGCTTGAGACCCTTGTTGCAGTCACTGGGTCAATCCACCTCATTGAGGGCCTCTCTCTCTTTCGTGGCCCCTCTACTTTACCAAACAATGTCCTTCTTCAGGAGCTGACCTCTCCTGACAATATGTATGACGTATGTAAGATGGTATCTTGCCATTCTTGCCTCTATGGAGTAGCCTGGCTGTATTTCTTCCAAAGCAGATTTGTTTGTCCTTAAACCAGTTCGTGGCACTTTCAGTATTCTTTGCCAGAACCACAATCAAACACATCTATTTTTATTCAGGCTTCCTTATTCAATGTCCAACTTTACATGCATATGAGGTGATGGAAAACACCATGGTCAGGAGCACTTTGGTCCTCAAAGAAATGTCTTGCTTCTCAACACTATAAAGAGAAGTGCAGCACATTCACCCAGTACAATGTGTCTTTTGATTTCTTGACTCTTCCATGAGCATTGATTGTGGACCCAAGCAAGATGAAATCTTTGACAACTTCAATCTTTTCTTGGCCTATCATGTCACCTATTGGTCCAGTTGTGAGGATTTGAGTCTGCCTTACATTGAGTTGTGATCTATACTGAAGGCTGGAATACTTGATCTTCATCAGCAAGTGCTTTAAGTCCTCCCCATTTTCAGGAAGCAAGGTTATATCATCTGCGTATCTTAGGTGTTAATAAACCTTGATCCAATCCAAATAATACATTCTTCATATAATCCACTTTCTCTGGTGATATGATCAGCATACAGATTGAGTAAGTATGGTGAGAGGACGCACCCTGATACACACCTTCCTGATTTTAAACCAATATTCCCTTGTTCTGTTCACACAACTGCCTCTTGATTCATGTACAAGTGCCAAATGAGAACAACGAAGTGTTCTAGAATTCCATTTCTTCCCAAGATGATTCATAGTTTGCTATGTTCCGCAATGTTGAAAGAGTTGGCTTCATCAATGAAGCAAGTAAACATCTTTCTGGTATTCTCTTATTTCAGCCATATGATGTCAGCAAGTGTAACCCTGTTTCACTTCCTCCTCTGAACCTGGCCCGAATCTCTGGCAGCTCCCTGTCAATATACAGCTGCAACCATCATTGGACGATCTTCAGCAAAACTTTGTTTCCATGTGATATCAATAATATTATTCTTTAATTTGAGCATTCGGATGGGTCAGCTTTCTTTGGAATGGGTCCAAATAAGGATCTCTTCAGTTTGTCAGTGCCCGCCCTCCTGGTATAGATGAGGGAGTGTGTCCAGTGCTTCCTCACCTTGTGAAGACATTTCAATTGTATTAAATCCATTCCCAGCACAGTAAACAATAAAATATGATTATCTAATTTGAAATAGCCCAAACTAAACCAGTTCAGCTTATTTTTAGCTATCATATTGATCACTATGTGTTCCATTTCATTTCTGATAACTTCAAAATTGCCTAGATTCATAGTTGTACCATTCCACATTCTGATAATCAATGGATGTTTTCCTTTTGAGTCGTAGACCTTCTGAAAAAGAAGGTCCTGAGAGCTGCTACATTCATGTCATTAAGGTGAACCCACTTTGATGAGGTAGCTCTTCCCCAGAACATTTTGAGTGTCTTCCAACCTGAGGGATTCATCTTCCAGCACCGGTCAGACACTGGTTTGCTACTATCCATATGGTTTTCAGTAGCTAATTTTTCAAAAGTGGACCATCCCTTCCTTTTCTAGTCTGTTCCTAGTCTCCACTGAACTCTGCTGGGGTTTGAGACACAAGTGGCATCACCGTAATGCACGAGCTACCAGAGGACAGCTAACTGACGCATGAGCAGCACCGTCCAGAGTAGTCACAGAATGAAAAGGGAACGCAATAGGAAGAAGGGAAGAAAGTGGAACGTGAGCTCGGCTCACTTACGAGTCAGAGTGAATTGAGAAGGTAGGACCGTCTGAATTCCGTGCACATGCTTGCTCTTTCATTAAAAAACATTCCCTGATAATAAACTGAACTTTCCTACCCTCTCAGAATATAGCAACATAATTAGTGGTTACAAAATAAATTCAACTCAATACTTGTGGAATACAGCGAATGTAGCACTGAAAAAATCCCCCAGGTCAACAGAACTGTGTCAACACCTGTGCGTCCATTGCTCTCTCTTTCTCTCTCGCTCTCTCTCTCTCTTTTGATGAAGAAGAAAGTGTGTAACTGGAAGACCT
>NW_022103918.1:17204801-17206095 GCF_000313985.2 Echinops telfairi
GTCTGGTGAATGAGGAGGAACAGATGTCTGAACTTCAGACTTGGGATTTAACGGCACCCACAACGACATAAGCTATTTCCTTAAAGCTCTGTGAGATGCTGGGGGAAATTGCAGACCAGGGTCATGAGGGAATACACTGAGGGGAGGAGCAAGGGTGGGGAATGGAGTAGGATAACATCTTGAGAAATTTTGACATTTGGGCTATCTTAATCTCCAACTCCTGAGGACTAGCCTGATAGTGATTCTTCTAAAAGAAATTATTACCACAATTATGTAATGTTACAGAATAAGGAAGATTTTGCAAAATACCTCATAACATGCATGAACTTGGAGGACAGTATGCTGAGTCAATCACAAAGGGACAAATACTGGATGAGACCACTATTACAACTAGTCAAATTTTAAAAAGAAGAAGAAGAAGAAGAAAAAGAAAGGTTGGCCATCAGTTGAAGAGTCTAGATGGTGGATAATGGGTGCATGAAGCTTTTCTGGGCTCCCCCCGCCCCTCTACTTTGAAAGTGGTAAATATATTTAAAGGAAAATTGGAAATAAAAATATCAGGGGAAAACAGTAATAGAGCTTCAAGTGCACAATGAATTCATCCAAGTCCTCATTCACTGGCAGCCCCTGCTCATTGTGCCCAGACTCAGAGATATCGCCACCTTCTAGTGCATTTGAAGTCAGATCAATGTTTCTAATAAACACTTCTTTCTCTTTAAAATATAGACCCAGCATTGGAAATTTTTTTGCAAATTGAAACAGGAAGAAGCCATTTGGAATCACCTCAAGTGCAAATTACATTTTAGGGGGTCTCATTGAGCTAGCTGTAATCAGTGACGCAAGTATTTTTCTAACTCATTGACTATGAATTACATTTCAAAATAATCATCTTGTTTATATTGGCTAAAATTTTGGAAACTAAGTGATCAGTTTTAAATGTCTGCTCTCCCAGGTCTCTCTCTCTCTCTCTCTCTCTCTCAAGCAAAAGCAATTATCTACCATAAATTCTGCTAATGAGAAGAAAGCTGTTAAAATATCTTGTCAACAAAATAGAACATACAGCCAAAAATGTGCAGGAGTGAGGTTGTAACTATTTAGTCTAATGCCTTCGTTGGTTAGGCAAGAACGAGTAAAGAGCTGCATCACAGGAGACCAAGAAAGTGACAGGGAAATCCGGTGGTGGGAGAATCAGCATCCATCACACTGCATTTAATGAAGTTGCATGCCTGTTTAAATTCAAATCATCATTTTAATCAAGAATATTTTTGAAATTTCCAGAATGCATTAAGTTAAA
>NW_022103918.1:17207852-17209039 GCF_000313985.2 Echinops telfairi
GAAAAGAAACAAAGCAAAACTAAGACTCTGATTTTGACAAAAGGAAGGGGATTGTCAATAACTCCTGTTATTGGCTGGAAATTGGTATTGCATTTCTAGTGGGTATTGTGGGAAGGAAATTCAACTTACAGGGTAAGAGAATCTGTGCCCTTGTTGAAAGCCTGCAGTGGCATTATGGAATGGGGTTTTGTCCGCAAGAATGCTACAGTGACAATATTTTCTTCAAATAGTAAAGTGGAATATGCTAGATGAGCTCACAATCCTGGCTAGCTGTGTGTTTCTAGCCAAATGAATGGGATGTGTGGATTAGAGAAGTTATTTTCTAGAGAACCACAACGCATGAGTTCTAGTACTGGCTAATTCTTTTTATCATCTCTAGCCTCTAAAATCTGCCCAATGCAGACCACCAAATCAGCCTTAGTTGAGAGCCATTTCCCTCGTTTGCCAACAATGGGATTTAATTCTAGTCCTGAGCTCGCTGGAGATCCCCACTAGCTTCACCTTTGCTGTTGTTAAGTGCTATCAAGTCCATTCCAACTCACAGCACCCTATGTACAACAGTCCTGTGCCAGCCTCACCATTGGACTATGTTTGAAACGGTCACTGTAGCCATGTGTCTAGCCAGCTCATCAAAGGTCTTCCTCTGTTTTGCTGCCTCACTACTTTAGCAAGTATGATGTCATTCTCCAGGAACTGGTCTCTCCTGACAGGTCCAAAGTACATGAGCTGAAGTCTCACCATCCTTGCCTCTACGGAGCTTTCTGGTTATACTTCTTCCAGAACAGAATTGTTTGTTCTTTTGCCGGTCCATACTTTAAATCTTCTTCACCAGCACCATACTTCAAATGCATCGATTCTTTGATCATCCTTATTCAATGTCCAACTTTCACATGCATAGGAGGTCACTGAAAATACCGCAGTTTGGGTCAGGACACTTTAGTCCTCAAAGCAACATCCTTGTTTTCAGTACTTTATTATTATTTTTTTACATTTTGCCAATCTTGGGTTCATTTGTTAACGGAAGCATTTTGTAACTTTCCATGAAGCATTATTTAAAGACACAAGAATTGTTAGAGAAGTCATCGTGGAGAAAGGCCCAGAAATGCATTGTTTTCCAAAGCAGTTGGAAAAAAAATGTTTAAGCAGACATGTGAAGTAATTTGATTAGCTTTAAATTTGTTCTTGGA
>NW_022103918.1:17209345-17211677 GCF_000313985.2 Echinops telfairi
AAAGTCCCACGAACACAAATCCCCAGGTCATCACAGCAGTCAAACACGGTTTGCCAATCAGTGACAGCCATGCCCCCTGCGCCGTATCGTGGCTGCATCGTAACTGAATTCATTTTTAAGGCTGAGTTCAGGAGGCTACTCTTCTTAGATGCGGCAGATGGCAGCTGAGAGGTCTTGGTCCAAGGGAAGGGGGATGGAGGAGAGCGGGGTGCCACACTCACCCAAGGGCGGGCAGCGGCGCGTCAAGATAGCTCTTACTCCTCCTGGGTTTCGGCACCAAGATGAGAGGTCAACACTGAGACACAGAACGGAAATAGAATTGGGACAAAAAACTTGAGGGTAAGAGCGACTTTATTAGGGCAGGGAAAGAGCTCTCGGGAGGGAAGGGAGAGCAGAGAAAGGGACAGGAGCATCTTGAGTTCCAGGGCACGTTCTGAGACCTCATGAGTTAGGTCAGGGAAGTCGCCTTTTCAGTACTTTAAAGAGGCGTGGTACAGCAGATTTATCCAATGCAATGCACCGTTTGATCTCTTGACAGCTGCTTCCATGAGCACTGATTGTGGATACAAGCAAGACAGAAATCCTAGACAACTTCAATCTTTTTCCATTTACCATGATGTTAACTATTGGTCCAGCTATGAAAATCCTGCTTTCCTTTACATTGAGTAGTAATCCATACTGAAGGCTGAAATCTTGATCATCCTCCACAAGTGCTTCAATTCCTCCTCACTTTCAGCAAGCAAGGTTGTGTCATCTGCATGTCCCAGGCTGTTAGTAAGCCTTCCTCCAACCTGATACTGAATTCTTCTTCACATAGTCCAAGTTCTCTATTTGCTCAGCATGCAGATTAAATTAATATAGTGAGAGGATGTAACGCTGATTTTTAATTACACTCTATTCCCTTTTTCTATTCCCAAACCTGCCACTTAGGCCATGTAAAATTTCCAAATTAGTACAATGTGGTGGTCTAGGATTCCCATTCTTCCCAAGGTTATTCGTAGTTGGTTTGTTTTTCATTTTTTATGATCCACACAGTCGAATGCCTTTGCATAGTCAATAAAACCCAAGACAGCATCTTTCT
The DNA here is from genome assembly GCF_000313985.2 of Echinops telfairi. Lineage (NCBI taxonomy): Eukaryota > Metazoa > Chordata > Mammalia > Afrosoricida > Tenrecidae > Echinops > Echinops telfairi. Next base: position 17,210,427 of record NW_022103918.1, read on the forward strand.
GGTTGGTACTCTCAGCTTTCAGCCAAGACCCACATGAGGTCAGCAACGCTATCCTCGTTTCATATCTTCTTCTGAATCTGGCCTGAATCTCTGGCAGCTCCCTGTCAATATACTGCTGCAACTGTTGTTGAATGATCCTTAACAAAATTGTATTTGCATGTGACATCAATGATATTGTTCCATAATTTAAGCATTCTGTTGAGTCATCCTTTGCAATGGGCACAAATATGGATCTCTTCTAGTCAGTTTGCCAAGACGCTGTCTTCCAAATTGCCTGGCAAAGACAAGGGAGTGCTTCCAGTGCTTCGTCATCTTTTGAAGTCTTTCTGTTAACATCCCACCAATTCCTGGAGTCTTTTCTTTGGCAAAGCTTTCAGCTTCAGCTTGGGTGTCTTCTTACTGGCTATTATCACTTCTGCCCACCCACGGATGCTCTCATTCCTGATATGACCATGCATAAGGCAATGACAATACCCTTTTGCTCAATTTTACTTTTAAAAGAAAAATGAAAATGAGCACTTTATTTTTTATTACAAATCATAGAAATGTTTATTAAACAAATATTTCAAATATGAAGCTATTGTTACTTGACATATCCTTTGTCTAGCTTGATAAGTTATCGTTACTTGACATATCCTTTCCACCACGGGACCAGGTAATGTTTGCTTGTATAGGGTTGCTACGAATCAGAACTGTTATCTAACAACAGCCTTTTGCCCAAAGAATTCTGTGCATTTAGATTTAGGCATCAAAGCAGCTGCGTTGTCATCCTCAGTGATGCACATTGTCTTCTTTTAAAATGTCCTTTGGGTGTTAGGAACAAAAGGACATCGGAAGGGCAATTGAGTAGAGGCGGTAAGATTCCCAAGGACGTGCTCATAGGACAGCCCTTGTCACCCTTAAAGAATGAACAGGTGTGCTGTTGTGATGGAAAAAAAAAATTCTTGGCACAACTTTGCTGGCCTTTCCCCATTTCCTTAAAACTTCTAAATATGCCCCAGGATCATTCTTTGTCTATCCTCAGAAAATAATTTAGGATTAACCCTTTGTCATCATGATTTGAAAAAGGCATCAGACCTTTCTGAGCTGGCCTCTGTGTCTTGAATTTAATGAGCCAGCAGATCTCATGGAGACCAGTCTTGATTGAAACTTTTTTTTATGGTACCCTATGAAGACTGAGACAAGTACACTATTGAAAACACTTGCCACAGTTATCAGTGATCATTTGTTGTTGTTGTTGTTGTTGTTGTT
>NW_022103918.1:17212969-17214338 GCF_000313985.2 Echinops telfairi
GGTCTCCACTCTGCACTTCCCTCGAAAATGAGCACTTTATATGTTTGAAAAGTTTTATTTTTCCAATATCTTCAACAAGCCAATGTCTCAAAGTGAAACTGGGAAAATCATGGTACTTAGATTTTAGTTCATCATGACTTAGTGAGGGTCAAATGGCCTCATTACTGTAACAATGTCATTTTAGGGGGACTAACAATTATAGACAAAAATAAAGTAGCTCATGGCAAATTCCTGTCATGTCTGAGAGGCAAAGCAACCAAGGAGCCCGACATGGGGTTTCAAAATGTTGACTGAGATTGACAAAAGCATGAAACAAAGGAGGTTCCTTTAAGGAATGTGGTATAAACCCAAGATTGGCGGATTGAGGACAGAGCCAACCACCAAGGTCACAAGGTTAATAGTCAACCACCAGGCAATCCCCAATTGAGCAGATGAACTAGATGCTGCTACTCAATAGCTGATTCTTCCAGGAGGGCACAGATTAGTCTCTGGACCCAATGTGAACAGAAAAAGATGCAGACAGGTGGTATAGAACTCCATGGGGCCATTCCAGGGCTTCGATTCAACAGGAACCCGGGAGTACATTACTTTAGTACGTGGGAATGAGAAAGCAAGACTACTTCTAAAGCGATGCCTACTAGTGAGTTCAAACTCTTCTGGCTCATCGGACACAAAGACCTATTCAAAGTAGATCCAGGTAATAGGAGGTGTTTCGAGAATAGACAGAACTCAAAAGAGTAAGAGAAGGCAATGATAGCAAAACCAGGCATCCTGGGGACACGAATGGAAATGGAAGGCAAGAGTCTCCCGTCTGGATCACAGTCTCCTTCATGACATTTGCTTTTGACATTTTTTCCATCTCCTCTCTCTCTCTCTGCAGGTGGGCCTCTTGTACTTGCTCATCACTGAGGCTGGAACAAGGCCACCAGGGCAACTGCAGCCTCTTTTGCTGTCCTCTTTGTCACACTGATGGCTTTAGGATTCACAGCCAATTGCCTCCTGCCTAGTTCTCCAATTCCTGAGACCAGCGCCTTATTGGCCTACCCCACCTTTTGGAATCAAGTATCACTGGTGGCTGAACTTCAACTCTTACTCATCCTTCAGTTCCCTATGTAGATGTCACTTCCGCTGAGAAGCCTTCCTGTCACGTACTCGCAACCGGCCCCACAACTTGACAGGAGTCCCTCCTCTGGGTTCCCACAGAATAGTGGGGTGTAGCATGCTGTCCTGGAACTATCTGTCTTCCCCACTCCTTAAAATATGTAGTTTGGCTCTTACTGAGGCTACTTTTTTTTTTTAATCAATTTATTGGGGCTCATACAATTCATCACAATACATAGATCAATTGTGTAAAGCACATCTATACATT
>NW_022103918.1:17216622-17217860 GCF_000313985.2 Echinops telfairi
ATTCATTATCCAGAGGCCATTTTTCCACCTGGGCCAGCTCCTCAGGCAGCCTCCTCTGGCTTATCTAGATTGCGTCTGTCTCAGGTTTACCTTACATCTTACTACCTCCATTCATTGCTAGGCAAAACTCCAAAAACAGACTCGGGCCACTGAGTCTATTCAAACCGATCGCAACCCTCTAGGGCAGTAGGACTGCCCCCTGTGAATGTCCGAGACTCTGACTCTGCACAGAGTAGAAAGCAGGGTGGTCAATGGTTTCCAACTGCGGACTGTGGCTAACCGCTCTGCCAGCTGGACTCCTTCCTAGAGAAAAGACAAAAACTAAATGATCCACCCAACGACCGTGGCATTTAGGTTTTGAAAACTGGACTACAAAATAGATGATCTCTTTGAAACCTAGGACTTTATCCTTGTATGTGTATATGGGACATTGCGTTAGTCTGGGTACTTTAGAGAAACAAATCCACAGAAATTTGTGTATAAGAGAGTTTTATGTAAAGGTTAAGGGCACATCAAGAAAACATCCCAACCCAGGGCTGTCCAAGCCCACAAATCCAATATTAACCCATTAACCCATATGTCCAACACCAATCCAGAAAGTCCTCCTCCATCTCACAAAATACACACAATGATGCCGACTGCAGTAGGAAAGCTGAAGCAGTGAATGTGTAAGAACGGCCCCTGTGAGTTTCTGATCCGGTAACCATGAGAACAGAAAGCTGCGTCTTTCTGCTGCAGAATGGCTGTTGACTTCGAACAGCAGTGCACCCATAACCACTGTGCCACAAGGGTTCTTTACCCACTCACAGGGCCCTCAAAAGCCAGCCTGGCAATCCGCTTCTGAGGGGTCTCAGCCTGGACCACCCCCTGTGCGTGGCGACTCTTACACGCTTGAGGTTGCCAGGAGTCAGCATGAATTCCAAAGCAACTGTTTCTGTTTTTCAGTTTGCTTGTTTGTTTTTAACACAATCTCGGGATGGTGAAAATGGTTAATGCACTCAGCTGCTCACCAGAAAGTTGAGGGTTTGATCCCATGGAGAAACACCTCAGAAAATAGGTCTGCCTATCAACTTCTTAAACATCAGCCACTGACAGCCTATAGAGTGCAGGTCTACTTTGCAACAACTGAGGGTGTCATGAGCCAGGGTCCGTTCCATGGCAACTAGAACTGGTAAGCACACTTTCCAAATCTTTGTAGAACATCAGGGTTAGGAAGATGCCGCTCCTGGGCTCAAGGA
>NW_022103918.1:17218241-17220024 GCF_000313985.2 Echinops telfairi
TGGTGGTTTATTTTATAGGAAAGCCAATCAGGGAGGAACAAACACAATCTGAAATCTGAGTCTGCTGTCATCAGTACAAACTGGACAGTCAGGATGAGGAGCTTTTTTGGAAAGAAAGACACGTTCAGTTCTGTTCTAAAATATAGTCCTGTTCATCATTTCGTTATCTCACTCCTTTCGAAAACAGCACAAGTCTTCTCCTTCATTTCTCACCAACAGTGGGATCAGAGCCACTCATTCAAACAAATCTATTCAATATTAGACATCATGGAAACAACGAGGCTGAGTGCAGTGCTTCACGTTCTCTCCCTACGAGTCCAGCTTTATCCATTTATTTAGATATGAAAGCCAACAGTTCTTCTTTATTTCGATTACCAGGCAGTGCAGTGGCTAATATCCATTGCTTAGTAATGGAAAGATGGAAGAACTGCAGTGTGTGCTAGATGGCAGATGTACTATCTTTATCATCTTGAGAACGCTGGCTTTCATAGCTGAACAAAGGAGTACAATTGGACAACTAGTGAGAGACCAGAATGATTCCACTCAACTTTGCTGCTTTTAAGGAGCTATCACTGACTCAATGGCAGTGGGTTTAGGAGTGGACAACTTTGTCTACCTCAAAAAGTTCTAGATTTTATTGTCCACTGTTAGTTCCAGCCCTTTAAAGACTCATACCGGACTCGGGCTTTTTGTTTGTGTGTGTGCATAATCTCTGGTTTACACAGTTGCTTGCCTAAGCGTCCATTTTCACAAAATAAATCATGACCAAGCAAAGCGATAACCATCAAGCCAACTCCAACTCATCGTGACCCTGTCAGGAGTGGAAGTGCCCCAAAGGCTAGCCAAGCCTGTAATCTTCATAAACATTCACCACGAAGTAGCATCTTAATAAAGCAAAGTACTAAATTCATCACTGGAAATGACACTTCTCTGGCGTGTGGGCTGGACAATAATAAGCAATGGACCACATTTGACCCGGGAGTGATGATTATGAAGTTGGCTCCTAGATGCAAGCCCACCGAATCTATTAAATCGGAATCTCTGGGCAGGGTATTTGAACACGCTCCTCTAGTATCCTTGCTGCACAGCGGGTTTAGGAGCTATGCACCATCGGCAAGGGCCCTAGCGAGGGAACCATGTAGGTCTGAGATATCCAGGAAGTGTTTCCATGTTTCTGGGTCACGGAGGAAACATTTTCAGATGGAACTCAAATTCTACCTTGATCAAAAATGGCAGTGAAACAAAAGCCTCCCACCACTAACAGTGAGCAGAGCAAAACCTGACTTGGCAGATTAAAGATTATCCAGACTAATGGCATACACCAAGCTCCAATACCCTTCATGCTTGACCAATACATCCGCTATCAAGCTTCTTCTGGCTCAGCAAGTCAAGCCAACCACCTAGAGCTTGTTCTAATCAATCACTGTCCTTCAGCCTCAGCCTCCACGTCTTTGGTCTCCTCTTTTCAGTCCACACTCCCTGATCCTAAGTGTACCCTCCATACCGAGCTGTGTCCCCCCCTACTGTCACTCAAAAAAGTCATTGCCACTGATCCCATTTCAACTCATCGTGGCCCTCTTGGACAGAGTAGAACTGTCCCTGTGCGTCTCTGAGATTATAAATCTTTTTTTTTATCATTTTATTGGGACCTCATACAACTCTTGTCACAATTCATACACCCATTCATGTGGCAAGCACATTTGTACATTTGTTGCCATCATCATTCTCAAAACATTTGCTTTCCACTTGAGCCCTTGGTATCAGCTCCTCATTTCTCCCCTCC
>NW_022103918.1:17220966-17222743 GCF_000313985.2 Echinops telfairi
TATTTTAAGCTAATTATAAAAATCTAGTAGCAACAGAGTAGATAAGAGACATAAAAGTGGGTCCAAAAGGCCAGTTAGGAGGCTATGTATTTTCAGTGATCCAGGTGATGTGCTATGAAGGTCTCAAGTAGGGTAGTGGAACAGAGATGAATGGTCGAATTCTAGAGTTAACAAAAACATCAAAACTACAGGCCTTGGAGACTACTTGATTGTGAAAAGTGATAGAGAAGCAGTAATCTGTCATGACAGCCAGAACTTTGGCTGGACAATTGAATTGTTGGTGATCAAATTGTTGGTTTTAGTGATCAAATCCTGGGGGACTTCGTAGAGTTCAATTCTTCGGGGCAAGTGGCTGTTGTTCAGAGCCTGCACTCGGTCCTTACAGATTACTAATTGCTTTGTACAAATTGCTCTGCACTTTCCCTCCAGTAATATATACATATATATGACTCCTTTCTCCTTAAACTTTTCATTACACCTTTTTACACAAATTGAAAGTAAACATATTTAATATTCACTATCACATCATTTAATTGATTAGTGCACTCTCTTCAGTATAGGTGAAAAAGTTATAGGCTGATAGCCTATCAGTAGCCACTTGAGATTTTTAAAACATGTAAGAGATTAAAGTGTTCTTTCCATCAGCATATCTGGAATAATGATCCCTGGTTTAGTTGTGGTTTTCTGTGATTCCAGCCAACTGGTCAAAATTTAGAAGTAAAATTCCAAAACTTTGCGGAACTTAAACTATTTCTCAGACATACTGTTAGGTATCTTTAATTAGGGCCTATGCTGCTAATCTTCAAAGAATATCCCACTGCTAAGCTGGTGCAAAGGGTTAAGCATTGTTGTGCTAACATAAGGCTAATGGTTCGAATCCACCAGCTGCTCACAGAGAAAAAGACCTCCAGTCTTGGACTCTCTATGGAACAATCCTACTCTGTCCTTATAGGGCCACTAAGAGTCTGAATGGGCTCCAGGACAATCGATGAAACAGCATAGCCATTTACCTGCTTAACAAGATTCCAGGAGATCAGAAAGGGACTCACATTATCTTTTTAACTGGACTAAGGATCTCTGGTGGTAGAGTAGTTAAGTGCTCAGCTGCGAACTAAACAATTGGGGATTTGAACCCACTAATCACTCTGCAGGAAAAAGATGTGGCAATCTGTTCTCTTAAAGAGTTATAACCTTGGAAATGGGGGCAGTTTTACTCTGATAAAATTACTATGAGTTGAAATTGAATTGATAGCCAGAGGTTTGGACTAGAACCACTTTTGCTTAGTCTGAATGCCTTTGCAAAAATCGCTTGCAAACAGGATGTTATAGTAGAAAGCTCTCAAACGTCACAGCCAGAACATGAAAATTAAAACTCTAGTCATGCTGAGTGACCAAAGGAAAGTCACTGACCCTCTGGGAGATTAGTTTTACTCGTTTGGAAATAATTTGCCCATCTTACCTACCACTCAAATGTTTCGTAAAGTTACAAAAATAGATGACTATTGGTGAAGCACTCTGTACTTTCATAATTTTTCATTGTTTACATACCACTTATAACCACTGTTGTCACTACAATTCATTCCATTAAGTAATATGGTGGGGGGGATTATTCTAGAAGCTATTACATAAATGCATCTGGAATGACACTTAATTGGCTTAATATTTAGTGGTTTTCTTCTACCCTTTTTTGCCATTCAATAGATTTATTTTTATTTTTTATAAATCATTCTATTGGGGGCTCTTACAGCTCTTATAATAATCCATACATCGATTGTAT
>NW_022103918.1:17224004-17232898 GCF_000313985.2 Echinops telfairi
TATGTTTATACCTCTATAAATGTCTTTTGCCTCCTAGTTGTTTTCTCTATTTCGTTTTACTTTCCTCCTGTCCCACTATCATGTTCGGCCTTCCTTTGGCTCTCCAGCAGGCATTCTACGCCCTTCTCAGCATTGATTTTAGATCTCTCGTTGTTCCCTTGTCCCTGGGTTTGCTGGCTACCCCCTCTTTCCACCTCCTCCTCTCCTATGTGCACCCCAGAATCATCAGTTCCATTGTTTTCTCCTCAGGATTGTTTACCCTGCTTATCTAATATAGATAGACATTAAAGTGGGGGGGGGGAATCCTATAATTCCAAGTCTACTTGCTGACCCTTATGAATGTTTTCTGATTGGGTCTGATGAGTTGCCAAGCCCCGATCCCGGAGTCCAAAGTCTATTTTGGGGATTCCTTGGGCATTTTGTTACTTTACTCCCCTTGCTGCTGTGTTGCACCCTAGTGTGTGTGTATGGGGGATGGGGGGGCAGACCAGGAACAATTCTCACACTGTGTCTCCAGTGCTGCTCCCTGTTGCTCTGTGAGTGAGTAAGAGGACGTGGTCTTTTGTGGTGGGGCCAGCCCTACAGTCCTCTCTGTGCATTGGATGGTCTGAGCAGGAACATCATCCTCAAGGCTTGGTTGGCCAGGATGCCTCTCTCTCTCTTTTCCTCTTAGTTTTCTCCCGTGTGGGCTGGGCAGACCTGCCACTTTCCCGGACTGTGCTGTCCTCTGTAGTGCATTGTTGTGGGGAGGGGGGGTTCCGTGTAGCTGGGATAGGGGCCGGCCCACAGACCTGTTAGCTCACTGCTCCATGCGGGCATGTTGCCCTCAAGGCTTGGTGCGCCAGGCTGAGGTCTGGTCCCTCTCTCTTTTTCCTATGGAGACATAAACAACCTCCTCCCCATGGGTGGATTAGTGCCTTGTTCCCCCCAATGCCTTCGCCCCTCCCCACTTCCCCCTTCTTTATGTTGGTATGCCGCAGGCATCATTTGGCATGGTCTGTCCCCTGCCTGCGTGCCTATCCCTCAACCTGAAAATTATGTATTAGTTTTCTTCTGTAACCACTGTGTTGACTGGACCTACCTCCATGGACTCATGTTGGACTTAGCCTTTTGTGCTTGGCCAATTTTGCTTAGAATTCCTTCAAATCTTCCCATGAAACAATGAGCTCCATGTGTTCGTCACTGCTTTTTTAGGGATGTGTAGTACTCCATTGTGTGTCTGTGCCAGAGTTTTCTAATCCATTCATCTACTGATGTAAATTTAGGTGGTTTCTAGATCTTTGTGATTATGAATTGTGCCCCCAATAAACATTGGAGCACAGCTGACTGGTCGCAGTCTATGTCTTACTTCTTCTGGGTATGTGGTAGTTACATAATCTGGTGTCAATTTAAGGATTCAGCATGAAGGGGTGAAGTCTAGCCTGTCAATCAGGTCATAGTTTGATGACCTCATTTGGAGGCACTGGGAGATAAATAGCTCGCTGGAGACAGGACACATGCTCAGTCCCTGCAAAACATTCTTGTTGACAAGCCACATGGAGACAGACTGAGGAGAGCTAGAGCTTTGGAGCTGGAGAAGCCATGTGGAGACCCCTGCCAGTGCTGAGACACTTACACTGCCACTGGATCCACAAGACTTTCCACCCACTGACCTGTGATCATCCTACATTCCGTATCATTGCAGTATTAAATTAAATTGTTGAGGGGAGTGGGGCGTGAGGGGGCCAGCCCCCACCGCTACTACTACTACCCATGGGTTCAGTAATGCACAATTGTATGGTTGAGATATATAAGTATTATATTAAAGTCATTGAGAGCATGAGAAATACAATAATGCAGTTAGACACATTACATGGTAGCATTGCTCACCCCAGCCCAGCTTGGTGGTCCACGTGGAGAGAGGGGGAAGGGAAAGAGGGCAAGGGAACAAGGGAGAGAGGACAGGAGAGGAGAGGGGGAAGACAGGGGAGTGACCAGGGGGAGAGGTCAGAGAGTTCTATATTGCTGACCCACGCCTATATACCTTTTGAGGGCTTGCCAGCCCACTAATTACAGGTAGAGATATACATCACAGGGAGGGGCTGCACTATAGGTTACACAGCAATGAGGGGGTGATCTCTGGGTCTCCATAGGAACCATTATCAGTAGGGTGAAAACTCCACCTACAGGAGCCTGTCCATTGTCCCCAGAGGCAGGGAGCAGGCCCACCCCTGTGGTGGCATGAGAAAGCAGTCTGGCCACTGATTGCCCTCAGGGGAGGGAATGCCTGTGCATCTGACCTCCCCCTACATATCATTGAATGTGTTTTGTGAGTCTCAGAAGGACTTTATAGGTTGGCATAGGACATATGGGCTAATACTGGACTTATGGACTTACCTGGCCTAGGCTGGGATGCTTTCTCAATATTCAATTGCTCTTGTATATAAAGCTCTTTCTGATATGCATATGAGTGTTTCTCTAGATTTGTTTCTATAGTCTACCTGGACTAAAACAGCATATATGCCCAATAGGGGTATGGTTGGGTCATTAGGTAGCTCAATTTCCATTTGCTTCAGATCTCAACAGATCACTTTCTACAGAGGCTGTACATATCTACAAGACCATCAGCAGTGGATGAGAGTTCCTATCTCACCATATCCCCTCCAACATTTATTGTTCTGATTTTTTGAATTGGGCTATCCTCATGGTGTTAGGTGGTATCTCATAGTTGTTTTGATTTGCATTTCTCTGATGGCTAATGATTAGGAGAATTTTCTCGTATGTTTATTGATCACTCGGGTTTCCTCCCTAGTGAAATTTCTGTTCAGGTCTTTTGCCCACTTCCTCAGAGGGTTCTCTGAAATTTTCTTGTTGCAGGCTATTAGGGTAGTGTATATTTTAGTAATAAGCCCTTTGTCTGATGTGTCATTGCTAAAGATCTCTCAGTCTGTGGGCTCTCTTATTACTCTCTTGGTGAAGTCTTTCGATGCACACAGATATTTTATCCCACTTGTCTATTTCAGCTTCTTCGTGTGTGTGTGTGTGTGTGTCCGTGTGTGTCCTTCCATTTCGTTTAGCCTATATAGTCCCTGTGTCAAGGTTCTCAGGTTCGTCTGTATTCCTTCATTGATGGCCTTAATAGTCTGGGGTTTTCTTTTGAGGCTGTGATCCACCTTGAGTTTTTTCTTGTGCATGGGGGGAGGTAAGGATCTTGCTTCATTTTTATGCATGTAGATAGCCATTTTTTCCAGCACCACTTGTTGAAGAGGGCATCCATTTGATGTCTTAGGGCCCTTATCGAAGATCAGTTGTCTATATCCTGGTTTTATATCCTGGTTTTCTGTTCTTTACCATCGGTCTGAGTAACCGTCCTTGTACCAGTTGGTTTACTTTCTTGATCATTTCATCGAGCCTGGAGTTTTAAAAGCTTACATAAAGCCATCCAAGCCATAACAATTGGTTCCTATTTACCTGAAGCAACAGAGAAAAGCCAGGAATAGCATGTGGAAGGTGTGACTTATTGCCTCCAGGAGCACTACCCTCTTTCCATGAGATCAGGAGATGTGGATAGTGCCCGGCTATCATTTCCTCCTTAGAATTTTACCTTAGTGCAACACATTTTTATGCTTGAAAATTCTATTGCGGTTTCTCTTATTTCTCTGTATCAAAAAATCCATACACAGCATTGTATAGCCAATTATATCAGATGTAGTTAGGTTAAATATAATAACGTCACATTCAGTCTCCCTTTTGACCCATTTTAAAGTTGATTCACTACTTAGTATTTTCTGCTGTCTCTTCTACTGAGGTTTTTCCTCTATTTTGTCTTTCGGACAAAATGGTTATTGTTGGAATATTTTGTTTGTTTTTTGCTTCCTGTTTGTGTTTGGTATGGTTTTCTGTATATGAAATCCAGGATAGGTAAATCTATAGAGACAGTAACTTGATTAATAATTACCTAGGTAGCAAGAGAGTTTGGGAGGGAATTGGAAGTTAATGATTATTAGAAGAAAATGTTCTGAAATTGATTATGGTGATTGTTGCACAGCTCTTTTTAATATGATTTAATCATTAAATTGTCTGAAGATGTGAAATATATGCCAATAAAACTTTTAAAAATAAATTGATTATAAGACAGTACAACACAGCAAATGAGATCATAGCTAATTTACACAGAGAACGACAAAGCAAGAAGACTCTACAGAACTAGGAAGCATATTAACAAAATTCACTTTTAGAATATTCAGTACATCAAAGATCATAAAAATGCAAGCACCGTAGAAACCTTACCTAGGTAGTAAAGAGAATTTTATGAGTTGTCACAATATCACAGTCTAATGAACATGCCTTGAAGGCATCTGAGAATCATTCTGACTGAAACACACGTGGGTGCCTCCCAGTCCAGAGCCCTGAGTAAGAGCAATCAATTTAGTAAGCAATTGATTGCTAAGTAAAATGCTGATTATTTGAATCCATCCAGAGGCACCTTGCAAGAAAAGCTTGGTAATCCACTTCCAAAAAAAAAAATATCAGCTATTGAAAGTTATATAAGCCAGTTTACTCTGATAATCATTGGACTGACATGAATAATTGATTCCACTGCAACAATTTTTTTCCTATTTGTCATTTTCTTTTATGTTGGAGACAGAAGAACTGAAGGATGTGCATGTTTCAGAAGAAACAAGTGAAAGAAGGTGGAAAATGTTGTTGGTGGGATATTTGATTTGCCCTCTATTGCCTGCATTGTCTGAGCATAGACATTCAGATAGACTCATACAGAGAAATAGAGGCCTCTGCTATGGAATAGTGTTACTTTAATCATCTATATGCATACGGATTCTTGGGAATTGAGAGCAGGAACTAGAAAATTACCCAATTATGAAATTGCCATGGGAACTACCAGAGAAAAAGAAGAAGGTTTGGGGTTTTTTTTTCAGTCCTTTGGTTTGGTTTCTGTTTTCCCTTTTCTAGCCACCAGATGGGAAATTACCACATCCCAAACGCTTTGGCAGCTAAGAAAGAATAATTTGAAGACAGAGGTGTATCTCCAGATACCGGTGCCTCTGGAAATTCGTTTGAAATGGCTGAAGGATCTCACTGTTGGCAAAGAGCTGGTAGGGCAATAAGAACCGCTCTTTGGTGTCCTGCTTCAAATGGTGCCCAGGGTCTGGACCTTATTCGAGAGACCTCTCTTTGGAGGGCAGCGAGCCAGTGAGCAAAGGGTCATGTGGCAACAATTCCTTACTGATGAGGGAACACATGATAGAAATGATGGCTTGCTGAGATGAGTTAAGAGCACACGGGTGTTGCAAACTGTACTTGTTCTCATCCATCCGTCTCCTTTGAGTGTGCTTCCCAGTTCTCTCAGAACAGGCTGAATTTTGCCCTAGAGGTAAGAATAGCCTGATTCTCAGACTTCAGAGATAAGACAGACTTCAAGGAAAATCCATTGCTAGCTAAATCCATTCCTAGGAGAGAGCTTTTACACCAGAGCAGAATCCAGCAGAGATCATTTTTATCTTTGGAGATAAAAGATAATTTTACAAAGTGATAGAAAACCTGAAGAAAAAACTATCAATGAAGTCTCACAGTTAAAAATATCCTGACAAAGAAAAGCAGAGATTAAACACAATGAAATGCCATTATTAAGGACTGGTGAGTTGCAAATAGAAATATCAATTAAAAGGATTGATTACGTCACATTTGGAGAAACACAAAATAGAAATATTTTATGAAGTGTTTCAAGGACAAAGGTAAAAGATCAAAATTTTGAGTTTCAAGTCACCCCTCAAATGATAGTCAAGATTACTTTATTTTTCCAAAATACATCATTGCAATCAAAGTAAACAACTATGCCATGTGTCATGGTTTATATGTATGTAATCAAACTGGTAAACCATTGTTTTAGCAGGAAACCCAAATTTCAAAAGTAGGCTGCAGAAACACAATAATAAAACTAAACAAAAGAATAATAATTAAAAATTTAGAGAGCAAAGAAAGCTGTAGAAAGTTATTGATTAAATCTTATAAGATAAGCAAAAACTGTTAGACATAAAGGGAGAAGTAGGCAAATCCACTGATATAGTTGAAAATGTCAATATCCCCCTATAAATAATTGACAGATGCTGCAGGCAGAAAATCAGTAAAGATACAGTTGAACTGAATAGCACCATTAATTAATTGCTTATAACTGGTATCTAAAAAATATTTTACTCAACATCATGAAGCACATTCTCCTCAAACTTTCATGGGATGTTCATTCACCAAGGTAAATCACTATCAGCCATAAAGCACCGCTTAATATGCATAAAAGAATAGAAACAATACAAAACATGCTCTCTCACTATACTGGAATTAAACTAGACAGCTAGAGAAATTCAAAATATTTGGATGCTGAACAAGCCACTTCTGAAGAGTACATGGGTCAAAGAAGTCCCTAAAAGACTAAAGGGTATTTTGAACTAAATTAGCATAAAAATACATCCTATCAAAATTTGTGTAATGTAGAACAACAATACTGGGAGAAATTTTGTATAGAAGTGTTTGTATATATTATCAAGTTCAAAAGATCTAAATTCAATGTTCTAAACTTCTACCTGCAGTGAAAGGTGTAGAGGCCACATCTGACCTCTGGTTACACAAGGGAGAAGAAAAAGACATCTCTACAACTGCCCACGGCTGGTTGCCACACAGCAGGGATCAGACACCGGCTTCCTTGACCCTATTCTGATGGCCAACTGTTCTCCCCACAATGCTCTACTTTTATGGTGGGTTCAGTAACCCAATACAATAGCCAAACTGAACTCCTAAACAACGCTCATGATTGTGGAGAGTGATTAGGGAAATAAACAGGTTACCACAAGCTAAGATAAAAAAACATCAAGAATCCAGTCTGGTCCACAGCAACACCTCTAACCAGCAGCCAAGTCTCTTTGTCTATCTTCAGCCTCTCAGCCATGAAGTCCACGTGCTGCTCCAGGTCGCTGGCTCACAGCCTCAGCAGTGAAGGCCCTTGGCTCTGCTCCATGGGCCTCCTTTGTTCTAAGACCTCGGTCTCGGTCCCTCTGCCTCAGCTCTCAGTGCTGCATGGCCTGCCATTTCAGGCAAGGACAGATCTTGAATGGGTCCCACTAGTGGCTCTTCTTCCTTGATGGTCTTTGGATGATGATCTCTATGCTTCTGAAACGGCTCTCTTAACACAGAGGAATGGCAAACAAAACTGACCACGCCCCTCTGTGCGCGTTTCACACACTCATTTACATAGTTCCACCCAATCTTTTGGTGGAAGTTACAGAGACATGGTTAGAGAACCCATATTAAGAAATTTGACTTCACCACACTAACCTAAGAAACCAATGGGGAAAAAGATGATTAAATCTAAATTAAGTAGAAGAAAAATACAGCAATACCTTGGTTGTTGAACTAGATTCATTCCAAATTTGTGATCGAATATTAAAAAGTTCAAGAGTCGAACATATTTTTCCAAGAAGAATCATGGAAAGCCAAATAATTGGTTATGAGGCCCAAAAATTATACTTATAAATTCATTTTTCAGGATTTTAACACAAAGTTAATAGCCTAGGCTGTGGAAATACCCCCTTAGACATCTTCACACAATAAATACAGTGCATTATATGTCAAAATACAATACAGTCAATAAAATGATCTTATTATGTATTCTGTTTTGTTGTTCAACAACCCATGGGTTTTCTGAATGCTACATTCACAAGGACTTCACTTTAAAATGCCCACTAGAATTTAAAATTCCACACAATAGAGCAAGCCTATCTTTCATAGGCTTGTGGCCCCGCAAGGCTTCTTCCTCTTTCGTAATGAAGGGTCTATTGGACATCCCCCACCCCTCCCGCACCCACCCCCAAAATGTCCAGTTTCATCGTAGTTGAACACTTGCTGGGGAACAAACCCTCAGCCGTTACATATTCAGCAAATTCAGCCACGGATTATTGGCTTCATCTTTGTTTGCACTCCCCCCTTCCCCATGCCTGTCTACCCTGTGGAGGTCTGGCTGCCCTTGAATGCTTCAGATTGCTGATTCCCTCCTGCGGTACTTTTCCTTCCTTCACTATGGACCACTGGCTCGGGCAGGCTACCACCATCAAATGGTTTCTGATTCATCCGAATTAACAGTGACTTTCATCCTCTTCGATGGTCTGGGTTCTTTGTCTCGTGGGTATCAATTGCACACCTTTCACTGCATTCGCCACTTCAATCACATTTTTTAAATTAAAAACTGTTGATAATGTTGACTTGTATTCAGCCGCCAAAGCAGAGAAGCAGTAGCCCGATCCAAACTTCGTAATGCTTTTTTTCTTTCTTTAATTCAATCGTGGTTCTCACACTTTTCCTATTAACTTTTATTCCTGGTATCACTAACTTTCTTTGGAGACATGATCATGATATTTTATGCAAAAAAAGGCGCCAAAATGAACACAATGACCAATGTGTTAACGCCGTCAGTGTCTGAAGCAGAGTGGTGCTTAGACTGAAGGGTCTCCCTTTGTGCTGCTCACCCTTTGGTTGACTGTGGAGCAAAATTACAAACACGGAGGAGATTTTTTTCTAAATTTTCTAGAAAGTTCAAGCTTGGAGCCATTCAACAACTGAGCTATTGCTATATAGAATAAAAGATCACAAACAAATGAAATTTAAACCAAAAAATTAATAGAGAAAATTGGTAAAACTACTGGTCAGAGAGAAAATGATAGCTGACACAAATTACTAATTTCAAAAATAAAAGAGGGGCCATCACAACTGGCCCATGGGCACTTAAAAGACAAAAAGGAAATATTCCGAACAACTCTATTCTTACACATTCGATAATTTAGATGAAATTATCCAATTCCTTGAAAGACCATAACTATCACAGTTCACACAAGGGAAAATAGATCATCTGA
>NW_022103918.1:17233203-17235112 GCF_000313985.2 Echinops telfairi
ACCTCGAGTATTCGGTAGGTGGCCGAGGATCCAGGAAACTCGGCAGCACCCTGTTCCAGGTGACTGGGCTTCTGGGTGACACTTTGCTCCACAGAAGGTGCCCCCGTTTTCTCTGCCACGTGGTTCGACAAAAAAAAAAGAATACTTTCTAATTTATTTCATGAGATTAGCATTTAGCAGTACCCTTGAAACAAAACCAGGTAAATACAATACTAGTAAGGAAAAATGTAAATTGTTAGCTTTCATAAACATAGTTACAAAAATCCCCAACAAGTTATTACCAAATCAACATGTCTTATTTTGGGTCATGAGAAAGACAATGCCAAAAGCAGGTGACGTCTCCACAACTTGAACAAGGTAAGTGATGACGCCGAGGAGGACATACGAAGAAGTGCTATCTTTGGTAAAGAGTAAAGCATATGCAATTTGGCAACAACCACAACCAAAACTATATCTGGTTACAGAGGTAGATATTTATATATATGTAGATGTTGTCAGATGCCATCACTTAAGTCTGCTGCAACTCGTAGCAACCTTAAGGACACAGAACCGACCACCACCCAGTCCTGCCCTATCCTCACAACTGCTCTTATATTTCAGCCCTCGATGCTGCCATTGTGTCAACCCATCTTCCCCAGGGCATTCTTCTTTGGGGTTACCCCTCTACCCAACATGATGTCTATTTCCAGGGACAATTCTCTTCGGATAACATGTGCAATGTATATGAGACAAAGTGCCACTGTCCTTGCCTCTAAGGAGCATTCTTCACCAGCACTGTATTTCAACTACTTCGATTCTTCTTTCATTTTCCTTATCCAGTGTCCAACTTTCACATGCACAGGGGGTAATAGAAAATACCGTGACTGGGTCAGTTGCACTTTAGTCCTCAAAGTGCCATCATTGCTTTTCGACACTTTTGGAGATCTTGTGCAGCAGATTTACCCTCTGCAGTGCCCCCTTGCATCTCTTGATTTACCCAATTCAATGCTTCATGAGCATTGATTGCCGATCGAAGCAAGATGAAATCGGCTTTAATCTTTTTTCCATTTATCATGATGTTACCTATTAGTCCAGTTGTGAGGACCTGGGTGTTCTTTACATTGCGTTGTAATCCACACTGAAGGTTGCACACATTGATCTTCATCAACAAGTGCCTCAAGTCGCCCTCACTTTCAGGAAACAAGGTTGTGCCATCTGCATACCTCTGGTTGCTAAGAAGACTTCCTCCAATGCTGATGCCCCATTCTTCTTCATATAATCCCGCTTCTCTGGTGATTTCCATAGCACACAGATTTAGTAAGAATTGTGAAAAGATGCAACCCTGACACACACCTCTCTTTATTTTCAACCATGCAGTATTCTCATGTGGTCATATGTGTATAAGAAGGCATATGTGAGTGCATGTGTGAGTATGTGCGTGTATTGTTGTCCAGCACCATCATTAAGCACTGACTCCTCCTAGCCACCCTGTGAAAAAGAGTCCAACACGACCTGCTTCGACACCACCTCACAATTGCTCTCAAGTTTGACCCCATTGTTGAGGTCTTGTGTCAATCTATCTCATCAAAGGCCTTCCCCTTCCGCCACTGCCCCACGTTTTTTCCTCACAGGTTTCTGTGTGTGTGTGTGGGTGTGGGGGGGGGTTTGCAAAGAATATAGGGGGCATAATTACAGATACTTCCCAGTGATAACTAAATACCTGCTAGGGTTGGTTTCCTGAGTTAGAAGAATTCGGACCATAGTCTCATGAAGCAATGCCATCAATGGGCATAATGTCATTTGTAAAGTTTATGTTGTACACTCTCATTTGGCTAGTAGCATCTGCAGTCTTAAAAACTTGGGAACAGCCATCTAAGCACAAACTACCAGTCTCTACCCATTTAGAGAAAAAGGAAACCAAATCCTCAAA
>NW_022103918.1:17236060-17238212 GCF_000313985.2 Echinops telfairi
AATGCAAACAAGGACTGGGATTTTAGCTACTTCTCAGGAGTTCAGCTGCTTTTAGGTGCTTTTCAGGAGTTTTTTTCCCTTCTTGGCTTTTTTTCACCAAGACCTGGCTGGCTTTCTCTTTTTAAAAATCTGTCAAATAATGTGGCCTGCTGTTGGCATTTGCTTAACTGTTTTCTAAATGGGTTTACTAAACTATCATCAACAATATTGATAACATGGTTAACCAGTTCCTTATCATGATGATTCTTTTAAAAAAAACTGTTTCTTAGGACCCCGGTTTTTAATCTCAAAATACTACAAAAAGCCACAAAAACTAAGAAAATTATAGCAAAATGCTTACAGCACAGCTGCAAAAGGTTTAAACAACTTGTATGAACAACGCCAACTAACGCCCGAGTGACCCAAACATGAACTGATTTTGTTTACACAAATTACATGCATCGGGTCAGATTCCGATGTTTTGTTTGAGATCCGATACAAAATGTTCTCAACATTTCGGGTCAAAATCCAATTATATGGAGTACTGATGCGATCGAGTAACGGAGTCTACTGTATAATTTATACATAGAGGGGAACTTCAAAAAGGTTGTGGGGGAAAAACCTTTAATCCATTACCTTTTAGTTCCATTTTCCTCAACCCTTTTAGAAGCTACCTCCTAAGAGAAAGGCAGACCAAATACAGAATAGCAACGCAGGAATGCTAAATGCACCTGTTAGTCCGCATTACACTTTGGAGCTTAACACCATAGGGTTATGTGCACATGTGAAAGCCACCGTTGTTGGGGACAGACAGCTCTTACCTTCCCCGAGGGAGACCCTGGGTCCACTCGTGACCAATGCATCTCCTCGAAGTCACTACACAGCATTCAACGAAGGACTGCGTGTTGCTTCGGCACTGACCAAGTTTCAGCACAGCTTCCGAACTAGTCTAGGAAGAAAGGTCTGGTGACCTTTTTCTAAAAATCAGCCAGTGAAAACCCCTCTGCCTCTCAGGGGTCTGGCCTGCAATCCAAGCGATGACACAGGTCGGGGCCACATGTCCTTCTGCTGTGCACAGGGTCACAGTGAGTTCAAAGTAACCAGCAGGCATGGACAACGGCATGTGTGAGGTGTGCTAAATAGAGTTTACTGCTCTGCTTACATTCATTAAAAATCACAGAAAGTATAGCCCTATGGGAGCAAGGTACAGAGTAGGCAAATTTCTTTGTTATGACTGCGCAGATCTGAGTGTGTGTTTTATAAGGAGAAGCTTTATCATGGCTGTGGAGAAAAAAAAAAAATAAAACTAAATGCTATCACGTGTGAGACAGGTATACGCTGGTACAGCTCATTAGCTTTTAACTCTTCACTCTCTATATCATTTACTACTTGCAACTTCCACCAAGTTGTGAAAACTGGATGGCCTAACCAAATAGGGTAATGGCAGTAGGCTGGCATAACACTACTGAGAGCTTCTGGGAAAGATCTGATGTCATAAGTACATTTTTATGACAATATTAAAACATGGAGCAAATTATTCAAACTCACATATGATAAACAGAGACTTTTATAAGTGGCCAGTTTTAAGTCAATAGGGGAAAATTGAAGTTTTAACATTTTATTAAACATGACATTATACTATTTATATTAGACACTGTCTCCTATAAACAGTTTCAGTGATTTAGAAATTAAGATGCTGATAACCATTAATACTTTATCTAATAAATCTGATTCTCCATTTCAAATACTGCCTCTAGCTCACCATATACTGTTGATAATTAATTTTAGAGGCTTTAAAGAGCATAAAAGCTTATTAAATGCCTATTCATATATTTCTCATGATTATTGCTATATTGTTATTGGTAGCATGATGATCATAAATCAATGTACTCAAGCCATTCTCCCTCCCAAATGAAACCTTGTGGTCCTACTGTTGAAAGTAGAATGCCTGGGAAAGAAGATAAGTGTACAAAAGCAAATTAACTTAGCATTACCTATACATCCCCTACTGGTCAAACAACTTTTTGACTATGTTTACAATATTGTAAAGTTTTAGGAATATCTTCTTGTTCAACCAGACACATGAATCAATAGTAATCCTTATTCCAAAACTTCTTGAACTCTTGGGAACAAAGGGTGACGTATCATTGAATGTAGCTTTGCAAAAAAAAAA
>NW_022103918.1:17240692-17244595 GCF_000313985.2 Echinops telfairi
CATAGGCAAGTCTCGGCATTCTTCTCACTGTAGTGCGGACCATGATGTGGTCCCTGCTAAAGCTCATACATGGTTTTGGCCCAAACAAATGAAGATGCATACCTTGGGTGATCATCTTAGAGTCTTCAAAATGAATGTCATGGATTTATTTGTAAAAGTAACCCAAGTCCAAGACCTATAGGCCAGATCAAATCAATGAGAAAAATTTTAGACTAAACTGAAATTCTTAAACCCATACAGGGCTTCGAAGAGGAAAGCTTTATGGGAACAGGCAGCCTCATTTGTCTCTTGCATCATAACTAATAGAAAAAATATACTGAAAGAATTTGATTCCCCCAAAATAGTATGAATAAAGAGAAATCTGATAATTAAACAAAAAAGGACTTAAACTGAGACTTTGGTAGTAAATTATTCAAAGAACAGATGGATTATAATTTGACAACTTTCATCGTAGTAATGATGAAAAATGACTTCTGTTCCCATATAACACACACAAAAATAGATATATCTAAAGCAAATTGAGGTATTTCAATATTATGCAAGAATGCTATAAAGTATTGTACAGAGTTTTTTAAAATGTTCTTGTTTCTTTTAAAAAGTCGTCTCACCAATGAATATTTTATCCAATTTTTAAGATAATCCTCTTTTCTCAAAAGTATGTTTAATGTTGAGTAAACAATCACCTCATGTTAATGGATAACATTACAAATGGAAAAGGACATTTTCAAATCTACCTTTCGATATGAAATTTAGGAGAAAGAGCAACATCAGGAAGGGTATCCTCCTAGACTAGTAGATCAGGAGAATCCAGTAATGCAAGAGGATGAATCGATTTGTGTAAGCACATCTTCAGAATCAACGACATGTGCCTGTAAAGAGAACTCTGGCCTTCCTTCTTCCTATACAGAACACTGTCCTGCCAGCAGTCCGTGGTACTTCCAATATTCTCCCCCAGCACAATTCAAAGGCATCAATTCTTCCTCAGTCTTCCTTACTCAATGTCCAACTTTCACATGCAGGTACACCTTAGTCCTCAAAGGAACACCCTTGTTCTTCAATACTCTAAGGAGCTCTTGTGCAGCAGATTTACCTAACGCAATACATATTTTGAGCTCTTGACTGTTGAATCCAAAAGTCCATAGATCGCGGATCCAAGTAAGATGAAATCCTTGACAACTTCAGTCTTTTCAGAACACACCCATAGTCCTGCTCCGCCCCCACAATTGTTCCTATGCCTGAGCCCATTGTTGCTGCACGGTGTCAACCCATCTCATTGAGGACCTGCACACACCTACTGCTCGGCCTGTGGGTGCTAACTCGGCTCCCGACAGTTAGTATACCTGAGCAAGAAGGAAACCAGAGAGACTATCAGGTTTCCCAAAACTTGTGGCTCCTATCCCAAACTGAACTTAAACGGAGCCCACGATCCCAGAAATTATAAATTAAGTTTCTGTATCCGTGGATTTTTCTCAGGAATAGTTGAAACAACAGACTGAAACACACCAAGGACCATAAGGATGGCCACGACCGGGCCACATTTCATTCTGTTCTACAGAAGGCCACCATGAGGCAGAACAGATGTGACAACGAGCAATATGTTTATGGGATAACAATCTCGCTTTAATCTTTGGTCTTCATATGTTCTGTGAACGTAAATAGCTAAAGCCTCACTAAGCCTTCTCCCCTCAGTCCTGGCTTGCTTATGGATATTGTTTTCAGATCAACCATAGAAAGACCAAACTCTTAATATGTTTGTTAATCCTTTATGGGGATCTAAGGTAAATGGAAGCATGAAAGGACAAAAATGATAGTTGGGGGTTGGGGGCGGAATGCACTCAGAAGTTAAAAAGAAAATTATCCCACAAAGCTGACATTATACTCTATTTCTTTTGTGTATGTCCCAAATAAAATCAGATGCAGATGCCCTTTCTCAGAAAAACAAAAACTGACTTCAGGTTTAGGGCTTTCTTTAATAATGCTAAACGAAAGCAAATTCTGGTTCCCTCAAAGCACTAATTTAGCGAGTTTTATTTATGAATTGTTTCTTTGTTAGTGAAGTATTTCTTCATGAGAAACTCCATTTCCTCCAGAAATTAATCTAAAGGCACCAAATCCCTTCTGTTTCATTAAAAGCTAGTTCCCCGTAACAATGAAGAACTGGAAATGAAACAGTAAGGCTGGTGATTGACGAAATGGCCTCTGTTGCAAGACTTTGGTTGCTCTTTGTTAGCACTTAATAAAGGAGGGCAGAAACCTAAGGAGGCCAGTCCCCGCCTTACATCAGGGGTTGAAATTCATAAACTCACAGAGAGAGCACTGAAGGGTTGAGTTCCCTATACCTCGACTTCCTCTCCCTTGCCCCCGGAAATTTAGCCAGTGGTATCCTCTTCTGCAGTTCATTTTATATGGTCTGCAGAACCACGACTTAACAATAAAAAACATGAAAACAGTTCTTTTAATCAGTTTCACAACCTCCCTATGTGCAACAGAATAAAACATTGCCCGGTCCTGTGACATCTTAACACCTGCTATGTTTTACCCCAGGGTGGATATCAAGGGCTTCAGTAGAAAGAAAATGCTTTCAGAATGATGATGGCAACAAATGTACAAATGTGCTGGACACAATGGATGGATGGATGGATGGTGATAAGAGTTGTACAAGCCGCCAGTAATTTTTTTTTTTTAAAGAAAATAGAAAGTATTCCTCTGCTTATCGTTAAAAGGATGTCTAGATTCTGAGGAGACAAGCAGAGGTTACAGATAAAAAAACACACAAATAAACTGCCATGGGAAAACAATACCATCCTCATCTGGTATTTTTGACAAAAATTGGAATACGAGCATGTACATCTTTATTACATTTCATGTTTTCACTCATTTCAACTGTTAAGTCAATAATGTTGTCTGTTTTAACAAATATTAATATTATAGATAAAAACGACATTCGTTAAATAGGAAGACAAAAGCTGAGATCATTTTGTTGGTTTTAATTTTAGATTTTAAAATATTCGAAAAATCTAACATTGGGGAAATAAAGTATTTTATTGTCTTTACATAAAAAAGAACGTCTGCCTCTGTTTTTACTAGCTTCCTACCTTACCAAACACAAAGATTGGTCTTACTTGATAACATAGTCAAAGCACGTAATACAAAGTCTCACCATCCTGGCTTCTAAGGAGCCTTCGAGCTATACTTCCTCCAAGACAGATTTATTTGTTTTTCTGGCAGCCCACATTTCCAATATTCTTCATCAACCCTAAATTAGGGGGGGCTTATGATGCAGCAATCCCAAAGAACGGAAAACAAGGATGCCAAAGGAAACCTGTACACCAGTGTGTACTGCAACACTCTTCACCAGTCAGAAGGAGCAAACAACTGACATCCATCAACAGAGGTGTTAGATAAACCGAAGAATGGCATACATACAGTGAAATATTACTCAGCCCAACAGAGAAATGAAGCTCTGATACATGGTACAACACGATCAAATCATCAAAACTTCATGGTGAGTGAAATAAGTATGTCACAAATACTCTAAGATTCCTCTTATAGGAAACAGACAAATATAGAGATACAGAAGTTTACTAGTGATGGGAGAAGCGGGGAAAGGGATGTCATTTGATGTGAGTTAATATATTTATGTCATCTATAATTTTTTTTTAATTCACTACCATCAATTCTGACTCACAGTGACCCTATAGAATAGCATCTAACAGCCTCTGTGGGTTGTCAGGAATATAACTTGTTCTGATACTAGAAAGACTCATTTTCTCCCACAGAGCTGCTGATGGTTTCAAATTGACCTCACAGTTAGCAGCTCAACATAACCCACTATGCTGCCAGGGCTCCTATCCACATAGTTTCATATATGTGTACAAATATGCATGTATAGATAGATGTGCA
>NW_022103918.1:17245504-17247605 GCF_000313985.2 Echinops telfairi
TGAATGCTATTAGTTACTTTTCAATTCATTCAAGTTCTTCAATGTTTACAGCTGCAAATACAGCCAATGTGCCAAGATGAAAGCAACTCAAATTCTCTGAGTATTAGCAATTACCTTCTCAAATGATTAGGTTAAAAACTTCAGACTCATATATCACTTGTTAAATAAAGTTCTTTCTTCGTAGCTAATCAACCCTCACATCCTACCGACTGCACTCTCCCAAAGGCTTTTCAATCTGTGACCTTGATTCTTCTTGCCTTGACAGTAAAACTTACCCTTACCACTCCTTAACTCATCTTCCCAGTTCTCAGCTCTTTTCATCATTCATTCACTCTTCAGAACGTTTCTTTCGAAGCAAAACAATCTAACCACTTAATATCTTCGATAGCACCCACTGCCACCAGAGGTAGCATCTGGGGCAAGACATTCATATGGTCAAGGGATTTGAGAACGAGTTCTAATTCTAAACATCTAATTAATGTTTCTGTGATATTGGACATGATACTTCTTTGAAGTTACATTTCCTCATGCTTATAATTATATTTTATAATACTTCCCTAACCTACCACACAAACTATCAAGAGGGATGGAAATCATGTGTGAAAGGCTGTTGGGAAAGTATTAAATTATTTTAGAATACGAGGGGCTACCTAAAAAAAAACCTGAATTATTTTGAAAAGCTATGTATTTAAATTTTACAAAACAGCCTTATCACCTTCAAAGTACTCTCCATTATACTTAGTACATTTGTCGAATCTGTGACTCCACTCTTGGAAACATTTTTCAAACACATCATGTGACAACACCTCCCTCTTTTTTCTTCACTCTTCTATGTCATCAAATCGCTGTCCTTTTATAGCCCTCTTCATTCGTGGAAGTCACAAAAAGAAGTTGCACAGAGTGAGATCAAGGCAGTAAGGTGCTTGGGGCAAGAGAAGTAGCATGCTGGTTTTTGCTGAAAACTGGTGCACTGAGATGGCTGCATGAGCAGGTGCATTGTCGTGGTGGCAAAACCAGTCCCCCATCTGCCACAAACCAGGCCTTTTTTGTAACACATTGTTATGCAATCTTTTCAGAACCTCTAAATAGAAAGCTGATTAACAGTCTGACCTGGGGGAACAAACTCCAGATGCACTACAAGTCAACATTTTTGACCTTAGGGCAAGTTAACAAACATCCAGATGAAAGTTGGTATCAATCGACATTTCACCCTTTTGAAAATGAGAAAACCACTCATACACTTGAGTTTTTCTCATAGCACTGTCCTTGTAAGCTGTGTTCAACATCACAAGTTTCCGTGGCATTTTTCCTGAGCAGGAAACAAAATTTCATAGACTCATGCTGTCCTCTTAAATCGGCCATCACAAAAAAATGAGGTTCAAGAGAAACTGCTTTTACCAAAAAAAATTCCCTTTAACCAGAAAGAGCCTTCCCAGGCAATACCACTGGATGCGCTAACTCAGAGCGAGCTTGCTGGATGCTTGCCTAGCGGGGGGGAAAAAATGCATACTATGAAAGCTCTGCTCTGTCCAGTGCAATTCCAGGTTTGGGGGGGTACCACCTCACATGTAGCTCTTTAACATAACCAATTACCCAATAAGCAAGGTAAATGTGGGCTTCCTTGTGCTTACTTACTAATCTGTAGTAAGCAATTTTACATAGGTGGCGAAAAACACATGAGACTATTCACTACAGATTAATAAGTGAGTACAAGTAAGCCCCTACTAGGCTGCTTTACTGGATACCCCATCCCTGTGGGAAACTAGAACTATGGAAAGAGACTTTGGTTCTGTTGGAAGTTGCTGGGAAGCTGGAGAGAGACAGATGCCACCATACCTAAAAGCAGAATCTTTGATGTGGTTAAAAAAGAAAGTGAAATTGTCCACCACAGATTAATAAGTAATCACAAGGAAGCCCAGGCTTACCTTTTTTATTAGGAAATCCAACACTTAGCTCTGAATAAAGAAAAAGTCCAGATTTCTTGACTTGGCATTTAAAGTCTCCAAAATCTAACCACAAACTGCATATTCAGATTTTAAAAACAAAAACATCATCAGGGCAATGTAACCGAGAGAAATCACTGAAACCCAAATGAAGGCTC
>NW_022103918.1:17249563-17254008 GCF_000313985.2 Echinops telfairi
ATGACTCGTGGCAGTCCTATAAGACAGAGTAGAGCTGCCCTTGTGGGTTTATGAGCCTGTAACTCTTTTCAGGAGTAGAAAGGTTTGTCTTTCTCCCAAGGAGCACTTGGTGGTTTCAAACTGCTGACTTGTGGTTATCAGCCCAACACGTCACCATTAGGTTTAAAGTAAGAAGACCCACAGCTTGGCATCTGGGAGGCAGAATGAAAGAGAAGAACCCCATGCAAAGTATTATTTCCCAACCATAATTACTGGTATTTATTAGAGTCTCAAGCCATTTACAGAATATATAAACACCTGATCATTTTGTTTACATAATTTTATGTAAAATTGTACTACTAGAATTGCCCTTGAACTCTTTGGAATAAAGAAGATGAAAGAGTCATGTCTTATACCAATCATTTGAATTCCAAGTTCTTAGAATAAGGATTTAGGCAGCAGTCCTCAGCATAAGCATAACAACAATTTGAAGATGGCTCAGAACCAGACAGCATTTCTTCTACTGTACTCTGAATCAGAACTGGCTTGATGGCACCTAACAACATTTCCCTTTAAATAGTAAGAAAAATGCTTATCTCTGCTACCGAAGGAGCAAAGATTCAGCTCACATTATTCAAACTCACTGCCATAAAGTTGATTTGTCTCCTAGTGAGTCTATAGCACAGAGTAAAACTGTCCCTGTGAGTTTCTGAGGCTGTAAATCTTTATGGGTGCAGAAAGCCTCGTCTTTCTTCTGAGGAGACTCTGGTGGGTTTGAACCACTGACCTCGTGATTAGCAACCAAAGCATAATCCATGGCACCACAAAGGTTCCAAAGTAAAAACAGCAAAAGTGCCTATGAGTTTTCTCTGGGTGCAATCTTTGAGCAAATAAAGTGCCTCAACTAAGTCTTCATAATGACTGCATTTGAGAGAGGAGCAGAACAAGCTTTGACATTCGTAGGCAAATGCAAAGGGAAGAAGTGGTCTAACCAGCATTCACACATGTCGCAGCTATTCCAAGGCTTATATTAACCTTCAACGCCCTGCTCCATGGCTACAATAAAATTTCCTCCTGGAGCATTAGACTCTTATCCCAGCATGTTGCTTACAAAGAAAAGAGCATGCACAAGAAAATATTTTCAGTTATCACAGTGGGAAATGTAAAAATAGGGACTATGGGAGGCCCACGGGAATATAATTTTAGTTCTTTAAACCAGTCTGGAAGCCATTAAAGAAATAATAGCCAAAGTTTTAGTATAGTGTAATTAGAAGGAGCCGTGCGTGTTCTAGTAGGGTTATGGATGAGAAAAAGGAAAGGCGAACGAGAAAAGAATTGCATAAACCCATATAGGCATTGAGTGGCAAAATCAAACTAGAGTTCAAGTTCTTGATGCTCAGTCCAGTGCTTTTCCTAATACACCACACACAGGTTTCTTCTTAACACCTTAAGAAGAAAGAGGACGAACTCAGAGGAGTTGTTCCTAAGATAACGGAGAATGAAGGACATATACAAAAGCCTGGGTTTGGGAGGGTGACTCAAGGGCCGTTCTTCATGACTGGAGGCTCCAGTACTGGAGATGAGGTGAGCAGTGAGGTTGGAGAGATGGGAGGGACCAAATGAAACTGGGCTTTTGAGGCTGGTGAAGGAATGTGATCTTTGTTCTGAAAACAGGGAGGAGCTAGGGGAAGGCTTTAAGCATCATGAGATCTCCAGTGGGGCAGCATCAGCAGCACATGGTATTAGAGAAGCACTACTGAGACAAGGGGTAAAGGGTAGCAAGGCAAGGTTGAAGGTCAAAGGTCTGCAGGGCAACATCAGCCCGTGGTGGAAAATAAAACCTTTGGAAAAACATATGAAATATAATCAGGAGAACTCTCAGAAATACTGAGGAGGTTCTACTGTTAGAAAGTAGAGATTCCCTTTAATAGGAGTAAAGATAAATGAGTAAAACATGTTTTTTTAATACCCATATAATCTTGGTGCTAAAGTGTTTTCTTCATGCATTTTAGTATTCTGCTAATTGGACATTATTATTTTTTAATGTAGGAAAATATCCTATTACCTGAATATTTAATTTGGCAAAATATGAATATTCATACTCAGATTATATACATAGATGTAACTTTAAAAGTCACATAGGCTTTTTCCACCCCTCTTTTTATGGAATTCAGGTAAGATCCTTGTGCAGTTGGCAGGACAGTGAGCACTGTCACCTATTACAGGTGAGCCTCTACCTCCACCTGTTCAAGCTAGTTCCAGAGCAAAGACACCAAGGGATACACGCAAATGAAATCACTCTTACTTGAAGCACATATGTGTGTGTGAATAAGTGAGGTCAGGCACCAAGAAAAAAAATTAAAAGAAACCATGCTACTATTTTAAAAATCCTTAATTGAGATACTGGAGATGATACATTTTAGTAAAATTAATCTTGTTTTGTCATGGTAGTTAAGTGTCCTCCAGTCAGTTCATAGTGGCCCAATGTGCAACAGATGATTCGCTTCCTGGTACGGGGCTATCCTCACAATTTTTGCTACGTTGAGTCCATTGACCCAGCCACTGTGTTATCCCATCTCATTTCCGTGACCCCCTACTTTAACACACATGATGGTCTCCTTCGGGACTGATCCCTCCTAATACAATGTGAATCACAATCTCTCCACCCTCCCTTCTTAGGAGCATTATGACTGTGCTGCTTGTGATACCGATTTGTGGTTTCTTTGGGGAATCCATAATATGACCGATAGGCGTCACTGACACCATCATCCAAAGGCATCATCAGTTCCTCTCCCATCTCCTCATTGCCCAGGTTTCCTCTGTCAATCTTGTAACTTGAGGCTCCAGTGTTTCTGCAGGTCTTTGTGTTTAAGAAATGAGGAGCATCCTCTTCTCTCTTGGCATCCTAACGCTGGAGCTTTTCCACATGGCACTGTAGTATTTTACATGGTCTTCTTGAACTGTCCTTGAAATTTTTGTTCATTTCTTCTATGTATTTTACCTATTCTACAGTCAAGAGCAAGTTGCAGAATCTCTCCTGACATCCACTTTTTTTTCTTTCCTGTCTTTGAAGTGATATATATATATATATTTGTTGTTTTTCCATGTATAATGTTCTTGAATTTACCCTACAACTTGCCTCATCTTCAATCATGAGTGCTCATTATGTCAAGTCTGTTCTTGAGGTGGTCTCTAAATTCAGGTGGGATATATTTAAGGTCATATTTAGGCTCTCATGGACTTGTTTAAATTTTCTTCACTTCCAACTTGAACTGTTGATGGTTTATTAAACAGTCGTCACATAGCCTAGTTTGGGCTGATGATCTTGAGCCTCTCTAGTATCTCTTCCCATAGACGTATTTCATTTTATTCCTGTGTAATCTATCTGGTGAGATACGTAAGTGCAATCATCTTTTATGTTGAAAAAAAATATTTGAAATGAAGAAGTTCTTGGTCTTCCAAAATTTTCCAGGTGACCTCCAGTATTATTTCTAGCATGAAGACTGTATTTTCAATCACTGATCCTTCCTCTGTCATCAGCTTTTGCCTTCCAGTGGTGAATATTTATCATTTCTTTCTGATTACATTTGACCAATTTTAGACTAAGACAGTTGACAAACTTCTTCAGTTTCTTCATCAGTGGCTTCAGTACTTGGGGCACAAATCTGAATAATAATTGCATTAGCTGGTATTCCTTGTAGGCATTTAGATGTCATGTACCACATACAACAACAAGAAGCTCTGGTGGCAGAATGGTTTATATGTTGGGCTGCTAACATACGCAGTTCGAATCTACCAGCCACTCAAAGGAGAAAGATGAAGCAGTCTAATCCCATAAAGATTCACAGCCTGAGAAATCCTAGGGAGTGGTTCTAATCTGCCCTATAGAGTCACTCTTAGTCAGAATCAACTCAATGGCATGGGTCAATTTGGCTTGGGTTTGTCACATATAACATTGTTCTTCAAAATAGATCTTGAAATTGATTTTGACAATAAAAATAATATCATTCCTCTTGAATTTGTCATTCCCAGCAGAGTCAATCATTTGATTATCAGATTCAAAATGGCCAAAATCAGTCCATTTCAGCTCACTACTTCTTAGAATATTGATTTTTATGCATTACATTTAATTTGTGATGACTTTTAATTCTCCTAGGCAGAACAAAGACACGGCTTTCTACTCCTGTAAATAAAGAGTTAGATTCTCAGAAACCCACACCGGCAGTTCTACCCTGTCCTATAGGGTCACTATGAGTGGGTGTCCTCTCAAGGCCAGTGAGTGAGAATTCTCCTATTACACATTCCCCCTTCTGATAATTAATGGATGTTTCTGGCTGTTTATTCTCCATTTGAGCCATGTCAAGAAATGAAGGTCCTTAAACCGTTGGCCCATCTATGTCATAAAGATGGCAGCTATTTTCCCCAGTCATATTTTGAGTATCTTCCAACCTGAGGAACATATCTTC
>NW_022103918.1:17254501-17256951 GCF_000313985.2 Echinops telfairi
TAAGTGTAATTGAGAATATTTTGAAGGTAATAAGGTTGTTTTGTTAAAAAAATTAAATAGATAGCTTTGAAAAATTGTGGGATACGGAAAGATTTCTCCTAGATTATCTCCCCTAAATATATGCCAAATGTAGCTCCTTGCACTTGGAGGTCAAGGAAAGTAGGTCAGAGGTTATCCTCCCTAAGAGTTATCAACCATCTAGAGCAATCAGACTGCATAGCCTGTCCCACCCTAAGTAGGGCCCACTCCCTTCTGAAAAGGATAGTAGTAGATTATTTCCCTGAAGGAGAGCCCAGGGAGGTCAAGCCCACTCAAGGGTGACCAAGGTTAAGCCACCATCATGAATCTGGGGTCCGCCCATCTTGTCACATGTATACCCCTAGTCCCTCCCCTTCCTATTACATGTACACCCCTAGCTCATCCCCTTCCTGTCATGCTTCTGCCTATTGTACAGCCCCTTCGTGTGACGTGTATTGTTACTTGTAATCACGCCCCCCCCCTAGGTATATATGGGCCTTGGTCAGAAATAAAGAGACTCCTCCTGTCCTCTCTGCCTGTACTGTGCGTGGACCTGCTGGTGAGATCATGGCCGCCCAGGAGGTGAGCATGCTACCAGGAAATGTGTCAGACTTCTTTATTACTCTCTCTACCATCTCTCCAATTTCTCTATCACTTTACTACAATCTTTATATATCTTAACCATACAATTGTACCTACCAAACACATGATGAGTTATGGGGGGTTGGCTTCCCCCACAAAAAATAGTTCAGGGACTTTTTGGGGGGTACCTCCTCGTATTCCTTCTTCCTAGTCTGGAATTGCCACCAAAACCTACACACCATGGGTGACTTTCTTGGCATTTGAAATACTGGTGGCATCGCTTCTAGCAACATGTAAGCCACCACAGTAGGACAAACGAACAGCTGAAATAATTAAGCTGGTGAAACAATATTATCTTTGGGACTCTCTTGGGAAATTGGGGAAATACCACTCTCATGTCATCATCATCATCAAAACAGCTTATATGGTGGCTCACTTGTGTTAACACATCAATCCTAAGCTAAAGCTATGGCCTGGCCTCGGTATTCTTATTATGTATATTTTACAGAAAGGGAAACTGAGCAATGAGTGGTCAGTAACTTGCACTAGGTTTTACACTTAATGAGTAAGAAGATCATAAAAGCCCTGTCATACTGAACGAGAAACCATGCCCCTACCCAAGGATTCTCTGCTACCTTTCACATTACTGCCGGTAAATTTGGCTCCAACTTCCCAGGATCTTGAACTTCAAACTGTATTCCCAGAAGTAGAAACACATCAGTGATATGTGTTAGAAAGAATGCTGACTCAGGATAACAGGATGTTGCTGCTTCATTTAGGAAACCAACAAAAAGGCCACTATAACTGAACTGCTCTGATTAATGAATAATTCAGATCCCACTATTAAATTTGAAAAACAAATATTGGGCACCTACTGTCTGGCACATGTCAAATAAGATCTGTATGTATGATTTTTGGAAACTTAAGTCTGCCATGATTTCAAAATTAAAAGTTAGTGAGGGGTGGGTTTTACACTCCGAGTTCACTCAGGGGCCAAAGAAGTTTGGCAACCTCAGCTTCCTGCACACGATCAGCCCTCCTAATATAGACAGATTGCCTCCCTACAGCAATTACAGACTTATGACCGGAGCCCTACAGCAGTGCAGGTGGCTGTGATGAAACACAGCACAATTTGAAGGGGATAAATAATGCCAACCCAACAAGAAAGGACTCTGGCAAAACAAAGCTCATTCAAGGAACAGATCAGGTTCTCCATGCTACCCCCAACACAGCTTTAAAGATAAAGAATTTGACTACCATTGCGGACTGGCTAGAAAGAATGGAATACATTTCTCTTTCTTCCTGCACAATATTGCCACATGCCTTTAAAATTCCCTGTCCTACAAGAAACCAGAAAACCGCAGGAGGACAGCAGCTTTTGAAAGACAGGACACTGGAACTCAGTGTCTGGGGCAGGAAGCCTGGTGCTGTAGTGGTCATGCTTTGGCCTACCAACTGGAAGGTGAGCAGTTCAAAACCACCAGTCGCTCCTTGGAAAAAAGATGAGATTTTCTATTCCTGTAAAGAGGTACAACCCTGGGAACTGACAGGGGCATTTCTACCCAGTCCTACAGGGTCTGTATGAGTCACAATCAACTCAAGGGCAGTGAGGCTGGTTGGTTTGCTTGTTTATTTGGGTTCTGCCTGGAGAAAGTTTCCAGCTGTTGTACATGGTGGGAGATCAAGGTGGGGCCCCCACGTTTGTTTCTCTTAAGAGGATGAAGCTGGCAGTCTCTGGAAGCAATTTTGAAGAGATAGCAAAGAACAAAGAGATGCTCAGAGAAAGAACTTCTGCAGATATCAGCAGTTGGAACACTAACCACTTTTTCACCCTGAGAACAAAGATAGGT
>NW_022103918.1:17257222-17258979 GCF_000313985.2 Echinops telfairi
TATGTGAAAATGAAATACATGCTTCTTTGGGTTATATAATTTTATTTTGAAACTTGTCATTTCTCTCTAGAACTGGGGAAGTACATTTAAGACACATAGGAGAAATTTACTTGGGAAATTTGCTAAAGAAACAAAAGATCCCAGTCTGGACTGTACATAATTACGCAGATTTTCAGCTAATTTAGTTCTTGTAATCAAATCAAACAAAGAATAAGATATTGCCAATGTACAAAAATGTCAAAAAAAACAGTGAAAATACCGGTCTATTAGGTGGTAATGACCCAGGTGTCTGGTGCATCCTGAGAAGAAAGAAGTCGGTAGCCAGAGACCCAATGACCTAGCCAAGCCCTTAGGGAGAAAATGATGGGTGCGATCCACAAGAGTGCACAGTCACTGTGACTGCCCAGCCAGCAGGTGAAGTACTAAAAACAAACGCACAGATGAAAAATAAACCAATAGACACGTTAATCAAGCCTGATGACACAGACCTCTCATAGCTTTTTATCCAAAATATGGTTTTTGGTCGGTTCTTTATTCAGACATTTCCTCTGGGTCCCTGTACTAGGTGTCTTCTGTGCACCAAGTCACGAGCCACCAAGCCAGGGAGTGACACAGCGTTCTCACTCACATGCAGTGTCCGGACCCAATTAGCTTGTGGGCTGAGGAGTGGACAGCTTCATATTGCTAATGGCCATCACAGAAACTTGTTTCACCGAATGTGTCTCTCTGATTTTCAGCCAAACTTCAGTTTCTTGCTGATGTTCTATTACAGTGTTGCTATAAAGGTGTAGGAAAAATTCCTTCTTAGCCTTATCTGTGTGTTGCCCCTCCTCTCCCAACGTAGGGCTTTTCACAGAAAGCATTTACTACATCAAACTAAATTTATGAACGAGTAATGTCATTCATACCCTAACTTAAAAAAACTAATAAAGCTTATATTTTAAATATTTCTTTTAATTTATTATTAATTGGGAATTAATACATATATCATATTATTCCACAGTTCAATCACATCAAGGAGTATTGTACAATTGCTACCACAATCAGTTTTCAAACCTTCTTTTTCTTCCTGGACTTGTTCACGTGGTCTCCCTTTTACACCTCCCCCACCACCACCACCACCCCTACTGTGCCCCTGAGCCCCCTGAAAGCCCCAGTCTACTGACTGTCCCTCTAGGTTCATCAACCCTGGGTTTCATACAACAAAAGATGGAAAGACATACATCACAACTTCAAGAGGGTGACTTCCAATGACATAACACTTCTGAGATAAACCCTAACAAAAACAAAACTAAAATACAGAAAATGTTGAAAACCAGATCAGGTCCAGCCCGCCTCAGAGGAGGGACCAACTGACAAAGTTTTAACTGTTCAAGTCAGGTCGATCCCTTTGGTCTATCCTCCTCTGTCCAATGCCCTCTTTTAGTGACCACTTTCCTCCTGTCCCTCAGTTGTGGACAGCGGGAGATCGCCAGACACTTATTTCCTATGTAGTTCCCACAAGTGTATCTTGGGCTCCCACTGTCACCCACAGCCTTCTCTACAAACCAGATTCTCACAAGTTAGGCTCTGATACAAATCCCACCTTTGAATTTGGATTATATGCTTCACAATCCTTCTGTGACTGATGATGGTGTGCATCTTCCATGTGGACTTAGTTAGCATCTCACTTGGAGAGCTGCTTGTTTGGAGACAATCCTTTAAGACACCAGATACTACTTTATCTGATAGCCAAGCACCACCATCTAATGTCTTTG
>NW_022103918.1:17259587-17270498 GCF_000313985.2 Echinops telfairi
TCTGGAGTGAAGTTCCAGGTCCTAGAGGTTTATATATGTGAAACTAACTGACATCTTCCACTGAATTAGTGTAAACGCAAAAGAATAAACTACGAAAGACATACCAAAAAAACAAATTCAAAATAACACGTCCTCCATCTTGCCAAGAAAAATTATCTTTCTCCTCATTCCTTCCTCCCTCTTCTCCCTCTCTCTCTCCCTCTCTTTCTCCACTCTCCCCACCACTCTTTCTGCCACACACACACACACCCCTGTGACATCTATATTCCTCCACTATAGATAAAAGTTTTAATCAAAAGCTAATGTCTCCCCAGTGGAAAATAATGGTTGCACATTAGGCTGTTAACCGTAAGGTCAGCAGTTCAAATCCACCAGCTATACCACAGAAGAAAGACCAGGCTTTCTACTCTTGTAGAGTTACAGTGTGGGAAACCCACAGAAGCAGTTATATTTTATTTAGTGAACTGAAAATCCTCCTAGATAGTTAGGGTGGATGTTGCTATTTTAAGAAATGAATTCAAATAAACCTTACAATATTGAGAAAAAGAATTTAATTAATTTTTAAATTGCATTATACTTTACTGTACCAATGCTGTCTGTCTTATTTTTTTAATGTTAAAATCTGCACATATATCATGGTTTTATAGTTTTTGAATCAACTTTATTATGTAATGGTATGTATTAAATAAAATTCACCACTTCAAGTGTATATTCTTATCAATTTTGGCAGGGCAAGATACAGGTTTATCTCCCTCCGAAGGTCCCTTAAGCTTGTATGCGTCATTCTCTGCTTCACCTGGAAGGAATCAATAACGGATATACCTTGTGTCACTGTAGATTAGATTTGAATGTTCTAGAAATTCATACCGTGTGTGCTTTTCTGTGTCTGGCTTCTTTCATTCAGCACTATGTTTTTAAGATTAAACCATGTGGTGTGTATCAGTAATTGTTTCTTTATTAATGCTGAGTTGTACTCTATTGTATGATGCCACAACGTATTTATCCATTCACCTACTGATGGACATTTGACTTCTCTTCTTTGGTTATGATGCATAAAACTGCTGTAACCATACGCATACAAGTCTTTCTGTGGGCATAGTCTTTGTTTTCTTTTCTTGCTTAAATGCCAAGGAGTATGGCATGGCTGGCACGTATGTTAAGTGCATGCTTAACTTCGATACCAGCTACTACTTTTTTTCAAACAACTGTACCATTTACACTTTCTTAGAAATGGACAGCACTCCACTTGCCTCATGCGCTGCACTGGTTCTGCCAGACTTTCATTTGGACAAGTCTAGTGAGCCTATAGGAACCCTGGTGGATTGTGGCTTAGGCTGCTAACCACAAAGGCAGCAGTTCTAATACACCACGGCTCTGAAGGAGAAAGATAAAACTGTCTGATTTTTCCCCATAAAGATTTACAACTTAATAACCCAAAGAAGCAGTTCTACTCTGTCCTGTAGGGTCACTGAGCCAGAATCAACTCAATGTACTGAGTTTTGGTTCAGTGAGCATATAGTAGTATTTTATTGTAGCTTATATTTTTATTTCCTAATGATACATGATTTCAAACATCTTTCATGTGCTCCTTGGCCATTTTATATATTTAATTTTGTGAAATACCTATTTAAATCTTGTGCTCACTTTATTTAGCTATTTGGATTTTTAATATATTTTTAAACTTTTTATATATTTATAAACTTTCTTTATATACTTTGAATATAGGATGTTATTAACTATACTTACTGTGAATATTTGCTCCCCATCTTGCCTTTTCTTCCTCATTTTTGTAATATTTTTTATTTTGATGAAGGACAATTTATTCTTTGAAAAATTTTTATGGTTAGTGCTTTATGAGTTTTATCTAAGAAAGCTGCCTATTCCAAGGTTACAGGAATGTGGCTTTTTATATCTTCTAAACATGGTATAGATTTTGCTGTTTTAATTTGTGCCTATGATCCATTGATTTTTTTTTTTATGTTGTTTTGGCCATTGACTATAGAATTGAATTTTTAATGTGGCATGAGGAAAGAGTAGAGGTTGACTTTTTTCTCCTTTTAAAAATATGAGTATACAATTTTCCTAACTCTCTTGGTTGAAAAAAAATATCCTTCCTTTATGAAATTTCTTTAGTATATTAATTAACAAATTATGCATCGTTATTTCTGCGTTTTCTATTCTATTGCACTGACCTAGTTTTTTATTCGTAGGCTTGTATTTGCTACCACAACTTTATGGTAAAATTTGAAATCAAATTGGGTAAGTTCTCTTTCAAAGTGTTTTGGGCATTCAAAGGCCTTTACATCCCCCAAATTTACATTTAAAATAAAATTTTAAGGTAACTTTTTTCTTACTTTCTCTTTTTGGAAGTAACTTTTATAAACAAGCCTTCCAGGGCTTTGCTGGGAATGGTGTTGAATCTTTAGAGCAATAGTAAAGCAATTAACACCATAGCTGTTTGGAACTTTTCAAACATGGCCTATCTCTACATTTTTTTTTCATTAATTTTTCGCAGCAATTTTTAAAATTAGCAATGCAGGGGTCTGGAACATATTTTATTAAAACTGCCCCTAGGTATTTCATGGTTGTGATAATATTATAAATTGTATCATTCCATTCAGTTTTCCAGCTCATTGTGAGTAAAGTAGATATATACTATGTTGATTTAGTTTTCTGTAGCCTTCCAAGCTCATATGTTACTTGTAATATTATCTATCAATATCTATAGATTCTTTCAGAATTTTGATATCATGTTTTCTATGAATAAATTAAGTTTTACCTATTCCTTTCCAACATGTGTACCTTTTATTTCTTTTTCTGGCCTTATTGTTCTGGCTAGTATATCAAATACAATGTTGAATACAAGTCATAAGAGTAATAATTTTTACTTTTTGCTAGACTTCATTCAGACTTTCACCATTAAGTAAAATGTTAGTTATAGATACTTCCTGGATGTTTTATCAAATTTACAAAATATTTTCTTCCTAGTATACTGAAAGTTTTAAAAATCATAAATGGATATTGAATTCCCAAATACTACTTTGCACCCATTGAAATGATCATATAACTTTTGTCTTTAAAAAAACCCAACTTATTATACTAATAGCCCTGCTGGTACTGGTGTTAGACTACTGACTATAAAGTTGGACGGTCTGACTCACCAGCTGCTCCTCAGGAGGGAGATAGGTATATATGATCCTGTAAAGATTTATAACCTTAGAAACCCGATGTAGGGTCACAATGAGTCAGAATCCACCACTTGTCTTTCAGTTTGTCACACTGTGGTGGCTGGTATATTATGGATAGTACTGAAAACATTGTCAGATACTGAAGGCTAATGAATAGAAGCAGAATATTGCTAGAGATGCTTCCAGAAGATGAGCCCCTCAGGTCATAAGGCACTCCAAAGGTTACTGAGGAAGAGTTGTCTTCTCAAAGCAGAGTGGACC
This sequence comes from Echinops telfairi, assembly GCF_000313985.2. Taxonomy (NCBI): domain Eukaryota; kingdom Metazoa; phylum Chordata; class Mammalia; order Afrosoricida; family Tenrecidae; genus Echinops; species Echinops telfairi. The sequence continues at coordinate 17,263,037 of NW_022103918.1, forward strand.
AGAAGGACGCAAATGGAGTGGAATGTGTGGAGGAAAGCCCTTGAGAACGTGACTAAAAATGAAGAAACTGCAAAAAATCTACTAATAGCCGGAACTTGGAACACACAAAGTATGACTCCAGGAGAGCCGGACGTATTCTTCAAAAATGAAAAGGAATATGCATAATGATATTCTAGGCATTAGTGAGCTGAAATGGGCTGGAATTGGCCATTTAAAATCAGAAAATCACACTGTGTACTTTGCTGGATATGCCACAATCAGGAGGAATGACCTTGCATTCACTGTCCAAAAGGACATTTCAAGATCTATCTTGAAGGTTAATATTGTCAGTGATAGGGCTATGTTTATCTACGGTCAAGAAAATCTATTATTCAAATGTATGCTCTAACCACTACAGCTAGCGATGCCAAAAAATGAGGAATTCTACCCATGTCTGCAGTCTAAAATTAATCACACGTGAGATGTATTGATAGTTATTGATGATTGGAATGTAAAGATTGGAAACAAAGAGGAAGGAACAGTGGGAAGTATGGCGCTGGTGATAGAAAAGAAGCTGCAGATCGCATTTTTCAAGCCCAAGTTTGCAAGACCAGTGGTTTCTTCATTGCAAATGCCTTTTCAAACAACACAAATGGCAACTATACACATAGACTTGACACAGCAATAAAAATGACTACTTCTACGGGAAGAGACCATAGACAAGCTGAATATCAGCAGCTCAAACTAGACCAGGGGCTGTCTGTGAAATAGACTACCCATTGTTCATATGCAAGTTCAGGTTGAAGCAGAAGAAGATCAAATCAAATCCACAAAAGTAAAAAGTACAGCCTTGAGTATAACCCACCTGAATTTCAAGAATGGATTTGCTACATTGAACAGTAATGACAGAAGGCCTGATGAGTTGTGGAATGACATCAAGAACATCACTGAGGAAGAAAATCAAGGTTATTAAAAAGAAAGTAAAGAAAAAGGACCCAAGTGGATGTCACAAAAGATTCTGCAAGTTGCTCTTAATTATAGAGTAGATAAGGAAGACATTAGGAAGTCACAGAGCTGAACAAAAAATTTCAAAGGGCAACCCGAGAAGATAGAGCCAAGTATAATGAAATGTGCAAACATCTAGAGCAGTAGTTCTCACCCTGTGGGTCACGACCCCTTTGGGGATCAAAAGACCCTTTCACAGGGGTCGCCTAAGACCATCGGAAAACACATATTTCCAATGGTCTTAGGAACCGAGATACCACTTCTCTATCTCCAGGCGGGTCCGCCCACATGCAGATACACCCAAATATGAACACCCAGTGGGAAGAGGGCTACCCATGCTACACCATGCTTCAAGACAAAATTTCATTTATTTGTCATTAGAAATAAATATTTCACAATATATAATCACATATTGTTTTGTGATTAACCACTATGCTTTAATTATGTTCAATTTGTAACAATAAAAATACATCCTGCATATCAGATATTTACAATAGGATTCATAACAGTAGCAAAATTACAGTTATGAAGTAGCAGTGAAAATAATTTAATAGTTGGTTCAAAGCAGAGACTAGCAGAACGGTGTGTACTAGTGTTTTATTGACTGTGCTAACACATCCATGGTATGGATCCTAAGCTAGCCATGGGAAAAATGTAAATTCCAGAACACTTCATTTTGCTCATGCAGAACCTGTGCATGGGTTAAAAGGTAGTTGTTCTAACATAACAAGGGAATACCGCATGGTTTAAAATCAGGAAAGGTGTATGTGGAGGCTGTATCCTCTCATATGCTTATTCAGTCTATATGCTGAGAAATCATCCGAGAAGTGGGACAGGATGAAGAGGAATGAGGCATCGGGATCGGAGGAAGACTTCTTAACAACCTGTGATATGCTGATGACTCACCCTTGCTTGCTGACAGTGAGGAGGACATGAAGCATTTTCTAATGAAGATCGAGGACTGTAGTCTTCAGTGTGGATACAACTCAATATAAGCAAGACAATGATAAATGTAGAAAATATTGAAGCTGTCAAAGATGTTTGTCTTGCATGGATCCACAATCAATACTCATGGAAGCAACAGTCAAAAGATCAAATGACACATTGCATTGGGTAAATCTGCTGCACAAGACCTCTGTAAAGTATTAAAAATAGGAGGTTACCTGGTGGACCAAAGTGTACCTGACCCAAGCCATGGTATTTTCAAACGACATATATGCCTGTGAAAGTTGGACACTAAATAAGGAAGATCAAAGAAGAATTAATGCATTTGAATGATGGTGCTGGCAAAGATTCTGGAAGGTACCATCAACTGCCCAAAGAACAAGCAAATGTATTTTGGAAGAGGTACAGTCAGAATGCTCCTTAGAAGCAAGGCTGACAACTTCATCTCATGTACTGTGGACATATTGTCAGAAGAAACCAGTCCCTGAAAAAGGACATCATGCTTGGTAAAGTAGAGGAGCACTGACCAAGAGGAAGGCCCTCGACCGTATGGATGGACACAATGGCTGCGACAATGGGCTCAAACAGAAGAACACTTGTGAGGATGCAGCAAGACCTGGCAGGGTTTCACACTGCTGTTGGCAGTGTCGCTCCGAGTCGGAACCAACTCAGTGGCACCCAACAACAATGAGTCCGAATCAGCTGGTGGCAGGAGGTTTGGTTTATGTTATTCTAGCAATAAGATGACTTAGAATGATTGATATATACACCTTCTGTGTGTGTGTATATATGTTCACGTTGATCCACCAACCTGTACTTCTGGAATAAGAATCACTACGTCATATTCATTTCTATCTTGTTAAATTGAATATAATACTTTCCTAAGCATGCTTTATAATCTTGGGACGGTCCCACTGCAAAACATGGCCATATCTTGATAGCATCTTTCTTCATCTGAAACTGCACATACACTTCAGTCACTCATCACCTCTGAATAGCTAAGTGCAAATATATTAGTAAATCTTAGGCCCGGTTCCTGTTAGACTTGCTGTAATAATAAATACTATTGACCTTCCTAATTTCACCTTCTTTATTTCCTAGACTTGTACTCTATATCTCATAGGTTTCTGTCAGTATCTACTTCTACTATGATTCCCCTTTTTCCTCCTATCTTTATTCCACTATTTTGATAAAGGTATCCCCTAAGTCCCTGGTAGTGCAGTGATTAAAGTGCTCAGCTGGTAACCTAACGGTCAGAAGTTTGAACCTAAGCCCCTCCACAGGAGAAAGAGGTGGCAGTCAACTCCTATAAAGATTACAGCCTTGGACAATCTACTTTGTCCTGCAGGGTCACAATGAATCAGAATCAACTTTATGGAAGTGGAATTAGGATTTCTGAGTTTATATAAGTAAAACATATTAGCCACTTCAATAATCTTCATTTGGATAGTTCAGTGTAATTAATTATGCTCATCATGCTGTCCAGCCAACACTTTTAACCATTCCTGAATTTTCTCATCACCCTTTAAAGAAGCTCTGGGTCTTTTTTCCTCCTCCCTCCCACGCACTCCTGGTAACCATTAATAAACTTTGATTTCTATACACTTTCTAATTTATGCATTTTATATAAGTGAGATCTTACAATAGTTGTCCTTTGGTGATGGAGTTAGCTCGCTATGTAAATATGCTTACAGACTCGCGATGAGTCAGAATCCACTCAGTGGCAGTGGAATTTTTGTTTTGCACTATTTTGAGTTACTTCACTCAGCATAGTATTTTCAATGATAATTATCTTATAGCCACTTAAGAACTTTATTTACCTTTATACTTGAGTAATACTCCTTTGAACGTACGTAACCAATTGGCATAGGATCTACCTTGATAACCTTACCTTTTTCTGAATAGGCTCTATTTCCCTGGATTCTATTATAAAGCCTCTCTTTATATTTATAGTGTCTACCATGGCACCCTCTTGCATGACATGTTCAGAACATAGTTATAGATGACAAAATAGTATATTGTGAAAACCTCTAACAGTTAAGGGGTTGGATTTCCTAAGAAACTACTTCTACAAATGGCTTAAAATATTGTCTGTTCTTCAAGCATTTATAAAATAAAGAAACTGCCATTTCATTTTCATGTTGGATAATCTAGATAAGAACTTTATAGACAAGGGCCTTTGCCCCCCAGCTGCTCTGATATCTCATTGCGTGAGCCTTCACAGACCCAGCCTCGTTTCAGAAGCAACACTCTTACCTTAACGGCTGTTGTGTGCTCCGGAGTCTACCCCACCTCCCAGAGACCGCTCATAGAACGGCCTTGGAGGATGCCCTACATTACTTTCTATGGGAACAGATTGTCAGGTCTGGTAGATTCACACTACTAACCTTTCAGTTAGTAGCTGAATGCTTAAACAGTAGACCACTGTGTTAAGTCTGGGTACTTTACAGAAACAAATCCACAGAAACTCATGTATAAGAGAGAGTTTTATGTAAAGGTTAAGTGCACATCAAAAAAAAAAAATCCCAATCCAGTGCTGCCCAAGCCCACAAGTCCAACATTAACCCATATGTCCAACATCAATTCACAAAGTCCTCCTCCATCTCAGAAAACACACACTATGATGGTAACTGTAGGTGGAAAGCCTAGTCAGTGAACGTGTAAGCATCTCACCACTGGCAGGGGTCTCCACACGGCTGGTCCAGCACCCAGGGCTGCATTGGGGTAGGTCCATGTGGCTTCTCCTTGGGGATGTCTTACAGGAAGTGAGCCTTGCCAGCTAAAGCAGAGAACTGGCTAAGGCAGCTGCACCCCGGTCCGACCATCAGAAAGCAAGAGACCCAAGAGCTAGAAAAGTGAGGCTCACTGAGCCATTTATCCCTCCGCCTTTCAATTAACCCCACGTGTGTTTATCAGCCAGATTGGCACAATAAACTAACTACCTCAACCACCAAGGTATCAGACCTCAAACATAAACCGCTGGTATTAACTGTCACTAGATCATCAAAATGTCTCAGCAGCTTGCCAGGCTTCATTACACTACACAGATCTTCATTACACTATACAGATCTTCATTACACTATACATCAGAATATCTCTTATGGATCCTTGGAGCTGGACTTGGGAAGGGTTTGCTAGAGAAACAGAACCAGCGACTATATAACTGAGAAGGGGAGAGAGAGGAAACAATGGCTTTATTTTAAGAAACTGATTTGCATAATTGCAGGGACTAGTTTGTAGGTCAAGCAGGTTGACTAGAGGTTTCTGTAAGCTTATGTCCCAGGCTTGTGAGGAAGTTCTGGTTTTAAAGGTTTATTTATCCTCTAGAAGTAGAACACACCCCTAAGGAAATTCCCTTTTTAGCTTTAGGGCTAAATCTTAGTGGCTTCTACTATTGTTTAAGGCCCATACACTTTGCAGAGAGAAATGTGATTTACTTAAGGCCGATCAATTCAGTCAGGTGTGCCAGGAATCAGGCTTCCAGGAAAGCAACAGGTTTGGGGGTTTTTGGTTACCTGCCATTGGTCATAATAGCAACTAGAACCGTAATTAACCAAACAACGGGGCATCACAGCTTAGCCAAGAACTAGCGCCCCTCTGTGGACTCCAGAGGGAAATGGAGAAGGAAAGGGCTTAACATCTCACTGGAACCTGCGCTATGCTTTGTAGCCGTGACCAAATAGGGTGGTGAGTATTCCCTTTAGGAAAGCCTGCGGCTTGCTTAGAATGATTAGACAACAAAAGTTCGACTTTTTGATGGGTGGGGTTAAAAATCTACCATCGAACCTGTGAGAAGACCAGCTAGGTCTATGTGCACAAATAAAATCTTTAACTTTGGATCCCAAGAACTTCCTGTCTTTTCCAGACCAAAGTAGGAGCTGGAGGAACTGCAGGTGGACTAAGAATTGTTGTCTTTAAGCTCCATCTCACAGTTACATATGTCGCTGGTTCTATTTCTCTTCAGAGGATAAATATACCTTTTAAACCAGAACTGCCCTCAGCAGCTGGAATCTTTACCAGTGCCAACAAAGGGAGCTTTACTCACATGCAATATTGCCTTTACGCAGATTTAGACAAGATTGTATTATTTTCTCTGACTTTCTTAAGTCATTTTTTGTACATACTTTCCCATAAAAACAGGCACTTCTGCTTTGGGAGGAGAAGATTGTAAAGATAAAGGAAATTTAAACCAATTTTTTATGTATTTTATTAATAAAATCCTATCTGAAAGGACTATAAAATTCTATTAAACAATAAAATATTCTCAACGACGCCCTTTGAGTGCCATATTACTTTAAAGGCTCTATGTAGAAGACAAACATAGCCTATTATTGCACATAACTTTAACAAAACATGCAGAGAATTACAATGAAATTTGTTTTTTTAAATCATTTTCAAAAGTCAATCAAGAAATAACTAGCTATTTTACTAATGTTACAAAGTAAAAAGTACATAAATCATTAAATAGAAAACAAATTTTCACCCAAACCACATAAGTGTTAAAATTAACAACAACAAAAAACTCATCCTTTCAACTCATCTTTTGTGTAAATGACCAAAAAGGTTTTAAAACAGATCCAATATTCAACCAGAAACTTTCAGTTTCCAAATTAGTGGATCATAATATGTATTCTTAAAGAGACCGCAGTTCTTGGCGAACTCTGCAGAGACTCTCTTAAACATCTAACGATCTATTTTTCTGGTCTCCCTAAACCCAGGCTTCTCTGTCATGTCTCTGGTCCAGCATGATCTCTCATCATGCTGCCAGAAAGATCTCTATGGAGCATAAGTCATTCTTCTGACTTCCTCGCTTAATATCCTCAACATTTTCCCTTTGAATTCAGAATAAATCCAAATGCCATATCATAACACAAAAGGTCCTAATCCTTATTCTCCTGTCTTTATAGATGCAAGGAACGCAGAGGGCAGGAACTTTTATAAGAGGTTTTATTTCTTTGCTCAACACTTAGCGCTACCATACACTGGCTCCTAGTGTTCCTAAATGGCTGGAATGATAGATGGATGACTTACGTGATGACCTTCAATGAGTTGAAATAATATTTATGCAGATGATTATATGGTCTGAGCAGGATCCTGGGAAGCTTGATGTAGATGCATTATCTATAAAGTTTCAGTAACAGTTTAGATAAGAGCAAGGCCACTGAATTATTAACCTAAATTTTTTTCAAATAATTTCTCAAAATAATTGAACACAATGTCACTTAAATAACCCACACAACTTCTCCCTACCCTTCCTACAAATAAAGCCCTTTTCTTTTTTTTTCAGTAGTTTTATTGATATAAAATTCACATATCATACACTTCCCTAGCTAAGTCTCTTTTTACAAGAGTCATATAGTCTTAAAGGCTTGAAGTTAAACAAACAGCCATCTAGCAGAGAAGTAAATAAGCCCACATGGAAGAAACAAACTAGCCTGTGTGATCATGTGGTATAGATCGGATCAGGAATTAGGTATTAAAATATCCAAAACAAACAATTATATTGATGTGAAAGAGGGGGGTTGAAGTGGAG
>NW_022103918.1:17270836-17283715 GCF_000313985.2 Echinops telfairi
AGGATGGGAAGGTGGGGAAGGGAACATAAAAAAGAGCTGATAACAAGGGCTCAAGGAGAAAAATTGTTTTGGAAATTTTGGTGGCAACATATGTACAACTATGCTTAATACCATTGAAAGATGGATTGTTATAAGATTTGTAAGAGCCTCGCAATAAAATGATTAAATGAAAAAAAATCGTATACACATAATCACAATCATTTCTAGTGCACTCTTCCCCCTCTCACATTCATTATTTGCTCCCAGTCCCCCTCAACCCCCACACACCGCATCCCCAATAAGCTATTACATCAGTTGGTGACTCCTTACAAGTGCCAACAAAGGGATCTTTACTCACATGCAATATTGCCTTTATGCAGATTTAGACAAGATTGTATTATTTTTTCTGACTTTCTGAAGTCATTTTTTGTACATACTTTCCCATAAAAACGGGTACTTCTGCTTTCTATGCTTCATAAACTGGAAAACATATCAGAAAAAAAATAAAGGAAAAAAGACAAAAAGAAAAAAAAGGGAAGCAAAAAACCCACTGGGAATATTTAAATAAGCCAGAGATAAAATATTTGTTGAGGAATGTGTTAGTCCGGGTTGACTAGAGAAACAAAACCATGGGCACTCATATGTGTATAAGAGAGTTTTATATCAAGGTTAATTGTACTTAAAGAAAGCATCCCACCCCAGTCCTGTCCAAGCCCATCTGATATTAACCCATATGTCTGATACCAATTTATAAAGTCCTTTCAGACTCACAGAACACATGCAACGACACCAAATGCAGGATCATCACAGACCAGTGGGTAGAAAGTCTTTGGACCCAGTGGCGTTGTAAGCATCTCAGTGCTGGCAGGGGTCCCTATGTGGCTTCTCTAGCTCCAGAGGTCTGGCTGCATCAGGGTAGGTCCATGTGGCTTCTCCAGCTCAGGGCACTAGAGTAGTTCCATGTGTCTTGTCAGCTGCAATGTCTCCAAGGATATGAATAGAGTGAGAGAATGCATTTCTCCCGCCTCCAAGGAGGAAATTTCCAAATTCCCAGAATTCTCAGGAAAAGGCCATGCCCACATAGAGGCCTCATTGGCTATGATCTGATTGACAGTCTAGACTCCACCTCTTCACTCTTAATCCTCAAATTGACAAATGATTATATAACTACCTCAGGAATGAGGGAGAAATATGTAAACTTAGAGCAAATTCAGAATGGGTCAATCCACCATAATCAAGTTTACAATAATCTCTGTCCAATAGTAAGGCGGCTCCCATCTCTTGTTTGTGCCCAGAGGGGTTCTGCCAGAGACTAAACCCAAATACGTGCTCTGCAGATAGACTGCGGGCTTCCACTGTCCTCCACTGGCTTCTACAAGTTGGGTGTTCACAGTTTAAGGTCTGATACCTTTCCCTTCATCATATTTGGATTTTGTTACTTGTCATCTTTGGATCACACAGGCTGGTGTGCTTCTTCTATGTGGACTTAGTTGATGCCTCTCTTAGATGGCTGCTTGTTTGAATACAAGTCTTTAAGACCCCAGACACCACTCTAATTGACAGGCCGGCACCATCTACTTTCTTCACCACACTTTGCTGCCATACCTGTGTCTTCAGTGATCGCTCCATAAAGGCAGGTATGGAGCAGAGCCATGCCATAAGACCCAACTGTTCCCGGAAAAACCCATTTCTTAAGACGGTTTGATATTTCCCTCAAAGGGAAGACTCACAACTACAGAAAGCAGTACTATGATATACAAAACTGAGTTTAGGGGCCCAAACAGCAATGCCAGGAGCATCCAGAGAACGTTGCCTCAGGAGTTGCTGCAGAGAGAGGGGAGGTCTGCTCTGCGTCCATGGAAAAGAAAGGTTAAGATGGGAGGGACCCGTCATTCCCCACAAGGCAAGCGGTGGAACAGCCAGGAGCAAAGGAGGAATGGGCAAGAGCAAAAGTAATCCAATCCCTGGTGCTATTTCCTTATGTTGAACATTAGAACAATAGGATTACATATTCCTTCTGCCCCACAATTCCACTTTCATTTTATCACAGTTCTAAACTAATTAAAAATATATTCTGGCTCTTCACAGAGCCAGAATGCTAATGAGGTAGTACCATTAGCATCCGGGTTTAGTTTGAAGTAATTACTTCCATCTACACTTTGGCTTCTTCACTGAAGTGTGGGAATGTGTACAACCAATTCTGGAAACACTTTAACGGGGGAACATATGCTCTCATCTGGAACACTGGCTTCAGGAATTGCCAACCACTTGGGAACAGTCAGGCATAAAAATAATTATTTCTGTTCAAAACGAATGACTATAATCTGCGTTCAGGATTTCGTTTTGTTATGGCGGATGGCCTTCATTTTGGTAAACTTTCGTTTCTTTACCATTTTTCGTTTCAAAGCCTTTCTCTCCACAGCTTCTCCCTTTTAAATTTGACAGAGCTTTTGTTCTGGTTGCCTTTGCTTTATTTTAAATGGTGTTTGTTTGTTTTAAATGGTGACCGAAAAAGAAAGGACTAAGAGAAACACGGCATAATGAATGCACCTTATATGTGGATGTGGAAAGAGAAAAATGATGAAAGAAATGAGTAGCACAAAAGTGTGTGCTGTGAGCCCATCTGTAGACAGTTGCACATCCCCCACGGAAGGGTCACAAGGAAGGGACAATTCGACCAGGGTGCAGTACAGCACTGAACAAACACACATCATTCCTCCAGTCCCTGAATGCTTCCTCCACCACCACCCCCACTACCATGACTGAGTTCTACCTTACAAATCCGGCTAGACCAGAGTACACACATTGGTACAGATAAGAGCTCTCCCCACATGGAATTCAGGACAGATAAAATCTCCAGGAACAGTAGTGGGAGGACCGATATCATGAGGGTACGGGGCTGGTGGGGGCAAAGGCAGGGAGAAAGAGGGAACCCATCACAAGGTTGGATATATAGCCATCCACCCTCCCCCACCAAGGAGGACGAAGAACAGAAATGTGAGTGAAGGGATACAACAGTGTAAGACATGAAATAACAATAATAATATATAATTGATCAAGGATTCACTAGAGTGGGAGGGAGCAAAAAAATAAAAAGAAAAGCTGATACCAAGTCTCAAGTAGAAATTGTTTTGGAAATGTTGATGGCAACATACGTACAAGTATGCTTAATACCATTGAATGATGCCTTGTTATAAGATTTGCAAGAGTCCCCCTAATGAAATGATTCATTTAAAAAGTGTATGCTGTTGTGTATTTAAAACTTGGGCAACCTCATTTTCATCTTCATGGGATTTATGGCAGACTTGAATTCTGTTTTGTTGACAGAGATTCTATATCATTCTACTAACAGCTTGCAAAGCTGCTACATGCAACTGCTTTTGGTCCTTGCCAATCACCTCTCCCCACCACAGCCCCCACCCCACCACCCCCACCACCAGTCTGCCTCCCTGTCCTCTGCTTTCCAGGTCCAAGCATCCTGCACCACAGGGCCATGTTTTAGAGGGTTGTGATTGCTTCCAGTGCAGCCACACATTTTCCACTTTAAATGTGTCTTCTCTAGTACAACTCTTCAACTATCCCCGAGCACTGACCCTAGATCGAGCCCTTGACCTGCTCAAGCCCATATAATATGCAAAGCACTTTTTTTAATACCTTAGGAGACGATCTATAGAGGAAAACACTGAGACTATGAAAATACAAGATCTCATGCAATCACGAGATGGCCTCTATGCCATGTGACCTTCCCCATTCTCCTTGCTGACTCTGCTCTCTCTTTGACCCTGAAGTATTTTCTCCCCACAAATATCCCCTCAAGTCCTGTCCCTTAGGAGCCTTACTTCCCTGCAGCCCCCTCGTTGCCTCTTGCCCACCTTCTTCACTTTGTACAGCACTTCACGGAAAGTATGGATCTGCTTCTGATTTGTAAGCTCCCTGGGAGTCTGCTTATGTTGTATTTCTTCTTTCTCTGTTTTCTCTCCCTACAGCACTGGAGTCCATAAAGATTTATATTTATAACAGACATAAGATTAGCCTCCATTAGATATTAGTCACTGTGAGGGAACACAGAGACATAGTCAATCACAACATTTTTTTTTGCGATTATATTATGTGCCAGGTAGTGTTCCTTTGTAGCTCTGTCCAGTGAGGGAGATTTCCTACAAACAGGCTCCAAAAAGCATGTGGTGGGTTGCTATTATCTTTAATTACATTTTTCCATGAAAATTTTGAAGCCACCTTATGTATAGAGTGATGAAATTATCTTGAGGCAGTGGAGAACGTCGTAATGAATTGATAAAGGGTCATCTCACTGAAACAGAAAATGGTCTGCATGTTGGCACAGTATGAATTAGAGAGTCATGCAATGAACTCAGCCAAGTGGGGAGGAAATGCTGTAGGAAGAGGCATCCAACAAGTATAGTATACATTACTTATAAAATAAATCCACGGGAAGCACACATGAAACTACTAATCATAATCAATGAAAATCAAAACACTAATAATTTTATTAAGAACTTTATAACTTCAACTGTCATCCAAATCCATTTTCTTAACATTTCAGCCCCACCCCTTACTCTGATAAACTAACAAACATTGCAGACAGTTCCAAACAGACACTATGTTAAGAATTCCTGGTCTAAAAGCATTTTGCTCACTAAACTTTTAGATACATAGCATAATGTAAAGTCAGAATATACTGCAGTTTTCTAACTAGAGCTATAGCATATAGCAGGTCTGTAAAAAAAATTATTTGCTCAGTAAATTCTAAAGACAAAATATTTCCCTTGAAATAAAAAAAAAAGCCAAAATCCAAACATAAATCTAGAATGTATTCTCCCAGGAATTTGGGTGGGGGCAGTTGTGGGGTGGTGAGGAATTGTACAAAAGAAGAAGTAGTCTATAAAACACAAATCTAAGATGTTTGGAACCTTTGCAAATCAAATCATCATCTTCAATAGGGATGAAGTAAAAATGCAATGTTATTGTAGTTTTTTTCTGAGTCAAGTAAGCAATTTTATTGATCTTGTGCACAGGAAATCAATGGAAGTTCTGTTTTGTCAAGAGTCCAACTAGAGGCGTCCCAGAACTAGGAGAAAAATTAGGGGCAGCGGGGGCAGGCGGGGGTGAGATACGGAGTAAGTGTAGAAAGGCAAAATGAACATGATAGGAAACCACTGTTTTCATTTATTTTTATATGGGATGACAAGTAATGCAAATATTCCCTCTATAAACAGAAAGTACAAATGTGAAATTTCTAAAATTGAGAAAAGTTTTAGTGTCCAGGAACATAGTTTTATAGAGTGGATTTAAGAACATGAGAAATGTTCATACTAAATCTTCATGCTAAATAAAATTGAGTAAAAATGGAATGGCATGTGTCCATATACAGCTGCTATTTTTAAAGTATTTTTTACTATACAACATTTCAGCATCAAAAGATTTAAGGGAGAGGTATAAATATATAATATAAATATATATTTTTCCAAAATAAATATATAAAACATGGAAAAGAAATCAGAGACACACCTCCACCCCAGCTCCCAATCCCTACACCTTTGCTGGATTATTTATCCTTTCTCTGACCATCTTTGAGAAATAAAATCCTGGATAAAAATGAAGTCAACCATGATTGTGCAACACAAATCTTGCAGATCTATGTTTAACTTTACTTAACTATCGGTGCTATTGATGCAAATATGCAAGATTGCTTTCTTGGAGTTGCTATTACATATGATATAATGGATGGAGAATACACTAAAAAGCAAAAAACTCTATCCAAATGATTCTTCATCATGAGAAATTATATCTGAAGAATATTATGCATAGAAAGATAGGCAATTCACAGCATGAGACAAATGATTTTGAACAAGTATAAACCAGTTGTCATTTAGTTAACTCTAACCTAAGGCATTCCCTTGTGTGTCCAAGTAGACCAGTGCTTACTAGGACGTTCAATGGCAGGCTAGACTCCCAGGATCAGCAGGCACTATGCCAGGATGTTTGTTAGCTCCAGGGCAGATCACCGAATGAAGGTCAACAAGCCAGATGCAAGATAGCGACTGAACAAAACACAAACAGACCACAATCCAGGAGATCTCTTGATGGGAGATTACTAGCTCTTAACTGACAAACCACTGATAATTCTAGACCACCAAGTTGATAGAATCGTAACAATGAACTTCTGGGGCAAGTGGCTGACTGGAAACATGTGCAACTACACCTGTGTTCAACAACCACGAGAAAATCAGCAGGAAGAAAGGACAAGGTGCCTCAGACCTCCCAGAATGGCTTTAAAGTTAAGTGAATCATAATCCCTACCTCCCAAAGATCGAAGGACTGATCAGGGAGAGCAGAGAGAAGAACAGACACATGTGCGAAACACCTAGCATTGTACCCCTGTCCCCTGGCTCCCCACCAACCACAATCCTGGAATCCCTGTGGCACCAGTCACCGGACTCAAGAACAAACATCGATGGCACAGCATGCAGCCTCCTGCTCACCCGTGCAGCACCACAACCAGGCTACAGAGTGTACCGCCATGGCATTCGCTTCCAGGCCATTGTTCAGCCCACCAGCAACCAGATGAGGAAGCAAAACCACACAGAGGCAGTTTCCAGTGTCCATGCACCATCAAGGAGTCTACAGTGCAGCTCTGCACAGAAAGGCCCCCATGGCCAACCCATGACCACCCAAGGCACCCACTGGCACCAAGATTTTTCACTGTGGCTCCCCTAGCTCTGGCTGACTACAGCTACAAAGCTCCTAGACTGAGGGGGAAAGATGCACCCAGATAGACCCTCCCTCCCTTCCTTCCTTCCTTCCTTCCTTTCATGCTCCTTTCTTTTTTTCTTCCTCATTTATTTCTTTTTACTCTAATTAACAGCTCCCCTTTCATTCTCATTCTCAAATTTCCATTCTTTTTCCTCTCTCTCTTTCATTTTCCTTCAAACTACTCCTTTCTTCCTCTCTCTCTATCTCCTCTTCCTCACAGTTTTCTTTTTTCCTTCTCCCTTATCCTACCTTTCAGTTCATGGTTTCTATCATTCCTTTCCAGTACCATCGAACAGAGCCAACTACCACAAACAGCTGCACCACAATGCCATGGAAACATCAATCAGTCACAGTTCACACATATACACACAACAATGGAAAAAAGCCACAAAGAACTGAACAAAACCCGGACCCAAAGGAATTTTATGAAGAAAAAGCCTTGGAACTTACAGAAACAGAATTCAGGAGAATGGTATTCAGATATTCCTGGTACAGTCAGTGGATGGAGAAAAGTACAAGAGAATAATGGGGGGGAAAACAGAAACTCTTCACCAGTTAAAATTCAAGAAAGTAAGTAATAAGATAGCAAGATTAGACAATATGGAAAAAGAGCAGAATAATAGAAGCAAAGAAACAGCCAGATTAGTGAACTTGAAGACAATTCCCTCAACTCAATGAAAAACAATCATGAAAAGGGGCAAAGCAAGCCGAAGAAAGTCTGAGAATTAAGCAGGGCATTTTCAAGAGAAGCAACTTAAATCTCATTGGGATTCCACGGAAAAGAATACACAAAAAATTTCACAGAGAAAACAGTACGAGAAGTTATGGAAGAAAATGTCCCTAACACCACAAAAGAGGAGGAAATAGTTCAAGAAGGTGAGAGAACCCCAACCAGGATGAGCCCCCAAAGAAAAATGTCACAGAGCATCAGAGTCGAATTCCCCCATTTCAAGGAAAAGGGAGAATCTCGAAAGCAACTGAGGGAAAAGAGCCACCGCCTGCACAGGAAAACCAAGAAGCTCAGATTTCTCAGCAGAAACCACATTAGTAAGAAGACAATGGAGGATCAGAAAATCCACCCCCACCCCACCCCCCGCAAAAAAAACAACAACTGCCTACCAAGAATCTTATATCAAGCAAACCTTTCCTCAAACATGAGAGAGCAATAAGGGTATTCTCAGACAAAGAAAGATCAGCATTACCAAAGAGTTTTAAAGAAATCATTTAGATAGTCAACAATAACAGCAGATGACTCTGACAACAACGTACAAGACGCTAAAATCAACAGACCGAAAACAGAACGCAAAACAATCCGTTCTTAGGATATGACCTTCCTCAACACTGGCCCTTCTGAAGTGGTCACTGAAATACAGTGCTGTAGAAAAGTGTGATACAGAAATCACCAAAAGGAAAGTGTCAGGGGTTTTAAAGGCATGTCTTAAGAAATTGAGGAAGAATAAAGATACCAATAAACACACACATGCACACACAAACAGCAAGATAAAAGCAACAAACCTGCACATAGCAATCATTGTCAGACAGTTACTCCAATTTAATAGGCCCTCTTACAAAAGCATTCAGTGAACTTCCAGGGAAATTCATAACCAGAGGAAGGGGGTTCTGTCTAATTTTGAAACCCCACTAAGTGAACCGGACGTTACTTTAAACACACCTGTTATAGATTAAAGGAATTGAAATACTTCTTTGGACTTAAAGCTGAACACTTATGGGTGAGCAGCTGCCGCTGACAGCTATCCCAAGGTTGTGGACTCAGAAGTTATTGGACTTTGGTTCAAGTATGTTGCTCTGAAGGTTGTCCAATAATTGGCCGATAAAGACCAACATATTTGCTATTTTCATATTTTCTTTGCTTTAGTGATATTGCTTAGTTCTGCAGACATAAATTTTCCTATGTCTAACCCTCATTGTTTTCTAAAGCAGTGTTCAGCCCCTTAATTTGCTAATCTGTATAAGTGAATTTTCAACTAGTAAGTTCTCCTTTATATGTATATTTTCCTTTTTTCTCTAATATTGTAAATTCTATACCATTGACTAAATGATTATTATTAGAACTACCAAATGTCCCAGGTGGATTACTTATATTAATTTTCAAGAAGCTGATAATGTTTCCTCTAAAGTGGACCAGGAATATATATAAACCTTAGATATATGAATGGATTTTGAGTTCACATTTAATTATAGGCCCTAATGTAAGAAAAAACAGTTCTTATGATGTGGCCCTCCTCAATACTTGCCCTCATGGAGTTATCACTGAAGATATGGATGCTATAGAAAAGTGTGATACAGAAATCACCAAAAGAAAAGTATCAGGGGTCTTAAAGGCTTGTCTTAAAGCAAGCAGCCGACTAAGGGAGGGATCAGCTAAGTCCATGCAGACAATGCCTACCAGACTTTGTGATCCAAGGTATATTCATTATCAGAAAGCAGAATTGTATTAGAACCTAAATTATGAGCACCTAATTTGCAGAAGATGAGGGATGAGAGCAAAACGCCAAAATTCAGCTGCAGAATTCCTTCATATAGTAAGCCTTGGATGAATCTGCTGACCATTGGCCAGGGGTGTGAACAGTATTGCCCTGAGGCGGAGTATATTATGAAATAGCTGATCTCCACTGACAAGCCCCGGGAGGAGCGACCTCTTTCAGAGGTTTGCTTGGATGTGTCTGATGGAGAACACCACACTGGGTGATCCATATTCATGAATCAGGCCCTGTCCGCTTTGGAAAAGCCCCGGCACCAATAACTTAATCTCCACTGCCTTACATAATGCACATGTCCCAATCATGTCCCCAGCACCAACCCAGGAGCCCATTGGTAGCTATGTTATATTGGTCTTCTGCCAACCATTTTTTTTTTTTTTTTTACTGCCAACCATTTTATGTCAGAGTTTTCTTTGACCTCGCATGCCCCTTTTAAAGCCATGTATCACAGCAAACCCTTGGACACTTTATGACCCTGTGTCTCCCTTGTAGATAGATAGATGATTGATAGATAGATAGATAGATAGATAGATAGATAGATAGATAGATAGATGGATGGATGATAGATGGACGATAGATGGATAGATGGATGGATGGATGGATGGATGGATAGATAGACAGACAGACAGACAGACACAGACAGACAGACAGGTTTATATTATGAAAAGGAATACAACAGGTAATTAGTCTACACAGCAGTATAGAGGGCTCAGTTCATCTCACTGTTGTGGGACAGTTATGTGCTGAAGGTCCTTCAATTCATGCTGGCTTCTGGTCCAAGGCAGGGAAGCAGACAGAGGGAATCTGCCCTCCAGCAAGATGAGCAGAGTAGGCCTGAAGGCAGCAGACCTGGCAGAGTGGAGCAGCAACAGCAGGAAGATGAGAAGTCAAGGCATCGCAGAAGCAAGTCCCAATGGAGTGAAGCACAGCACAGCCACAAGATCCCTGGGTTGGCGCAGCTCAAAAGTTGAGGCAAAGGACTAGCTCAGGCAGCAGTGCACTGGTCCAATCACCAGGGAGAAAGAGAGAGGGAGGCCAGCCTTGGAAAGCCATTTACCTGTGACCTGACTGACCAGCTAAACTCCACCCACATGTTCCTACAGGAGCCTTGTTTGCACAGAAAACTGAACTATCACATAAGGGAAGAGGCATGGAAATATGAGATTGAGGAGAAAATCAAATAATAAAACATTTAAATGGTTAAAGGAAAAGATTCTTCATGTATTTTTATTATTTTGTAATAAATTTTACAGTGAATACCCATAAAACTCCATGTAGACCCCATTATCATGCTACTGTTATTAGATGTTATACCATAACAGCTATGGGGTCCGTTCTAACTCAGAGTAGAACTGCTCTTACAGTCTGTCAGTTTTAGTTTTTTAATCATAAATGCATCCTTCTATTCATCCTTCTATCTAAATATTTCCCAATCTGTTTTTTAAACTTATTGCGGTTATATATACATACTATAGAATTGCCCCTTTAAGAACACAATTTGAGAATACCTAATAAATGTGTAACAATTCTGCGATCATCTTCACAATACAGTTTTTAAATATTTCCATCACTCCAAATATTTCTGACATGTAGTTTTCAAACAATCCCTCATCTTGCTTGAGGCCCCAGGCAACCACTGATTGGCATTCTTTCTTTACAGCTTTGCTGTCTCTAGGAATTTCATATAAATTGAATCATTTGCTACCTATTTTTTGGTGACTGTATTCTTAGCATTTTTTTCATATTTGTGTTTTGCATGCATCATTTATGTCTAGTCCTTTTTTATTGCTGAATAGTACTCCTTTGTATAACTGTTACCTATTTTGTGTATCTATTCACTGATTGATGGATATTAGGTTTCTAGTTTTTTTCTAGAAACATGAGCAACGCTTCCATGAAGATTTGTATGTAAGTCTTTATGTGGATATATGCTTCCATTTCTCAGTAAAATTGCTGAGTTGGGTGATAAGGTTAAACTTTTTAAGAAACTTGTTTTCCAAAGTGGGGGCGCCATTTTACATTACCACCAACAAAGAGTTTCTCTACAGCATCATCAACATGTGATATAGTTGACACTTTTAAGTTTTCATTATTCACGCGGTGTGTAGTAGTATTTCATTGTGGTTTTATTTGTATTTCTCTAAAAACTAATGATGCTAAGCATCTTTCATGTGTTTACTGGCCAATCATAACTTCCTCATGTACTATCATCTCTGGTCTGTTTTTATTGAGTGTTTTGTCCCTTTTTAAAATATAGGTTGAAGTGTCTCTGTCTCTTAAGTATTTAAATATGAGTCATTTTCTCTCATATATTCCTTCTATGAGATTTATAGTTCCAGATGTTCTATTCCAAACTATGGGTCATTTTGAATTAATTTTTCATACGAGCAAAATAAGGAAAAATCTAAGCCATTATTTTTCTTTTCATATAGTTATCTAATTGTCCCCAAAATACTTCTTGAAAATGCTCTTTTCTCCAAACTGAAATGTGTTGGCATCTTAGTCACAAATCCACTTATCATAGGGATGATTTTTATTTTCCTGGACTCTCCTGTTTCATTCAGTGGGACGCTTCTGCCAGTACCACTGTTGCGATTGCTTGTGTGGTGTTATACTGTTGGTATACTGTGTGGTGTAATTACTTGTTGTGGTGTTATGCTGATGGCAAATTTTAAAATCAGGGTGTATAAACACTTACGTTTTCTTACTTCTCAAAAGTATTTTGACTATGTTAGACCTTTTCCATTTCTATTATAAGAGGATCAAGTTACTAATTTCAACCAAAAGACCTGATGCTATTTTGATGAGATTATGGAATTTATAAACTGTTGGTGGGAGAACTGTTGTGCTAACAATATAGAGCCTTCCGGTCTATGAACATTGTACATGTCTCCACCATGTAAATATTTTTTAATCTCTGTCAGCAATGATTTATCACATTTCTGTGCAAAAATAAAAGTTGAAAAATACCAATTGTAATAATAGCATAATAGCATCAAATGTATGCAGAATGCAAGGAAACAAGGCATTTTGAATTAATATGTACCATTAAGATGTAAATAATTTGGAAAATGTATTATTTTCACAGTAAGAAAGGTTGAATATCTCATAGATATCAAGTCTCCCAAAATTTATCTATAACTTTAATCTAATTTAATTAAAATACATTTGAAACAGTAAACATTCCAAAACAGTCAAGAAGCATATGAAAATAAAATAGGCACGAGTACCAGAATACTAGGAAATATTATAAGGTTAGAGTAATTTAATTCATGTGATATGAATACAAAAGCAAAGAAATTAAACAAGTGGTGCTGGAAAAAATGGATATCTACCTGCAGAAAAATGAATCAAGACTCTTACCTTACAAGAATAAACTGAAGGTGGATGACAGACCTCGAGGTAAAACCCAAACTATTTGGGTCATCAATGAGGGAATTCAGACCAACCTGAGAATTTTGGGGCAGGGAATACATAGGCTATCAGAAATAGGGAAGGACACAAATACAGATGAGTCACAAATAAGACAAGTAGGATACACTGAAGATAAAACACCTGTGTACATTGAAAGAATTCACCAAGAGAGTAATAAGAGAGCCCATGGAATGGGAAAACATCTTTAGCAATG
>NW_022103918.1:17287546-17289020 GCF_000313985.2 Echinops telfairi
AGCTAGAGAAGCCACATGGACATACCCTGATGCCACCAGTCCCCCGGAGCCAGAGAAGCCACATAGAGACCCCTGCCAGCACTGAGATGCTTACAACACCACTGGATCCAGAAGACTTCCAACCTACTGGCCTGTGATCTTCCTGCATTCAGCATCAATGCATGTGCTCCATGAGTCTGAAGAGGACTATATAGATTGGTATCAGATATATGGGATATTATCAGACTTGTGGGCTTGGACTGGATGGGGCTGGGATGCTTTGTTAATGTACAATTACCCTTTATATAAAACTCTCTTATACACATATGCATGTTTATAAATTTGTTTCTCTAGTCTACCCAGACGAACACAGTATCTTTCTATGCTTTTTGGTAAATGAAATACATGCTGGGTGAATCTATAGAGATAATAACCGTAATAAGGGTTCCTGGGGGCAGGTACAGTGGAGGAGAGAGGGGATTATGGGGAGCCGATAGCAAGGAGTGAAATAAGGAAGAAAATGCGTTGAAATTGATTGTGGAAGCAATTGTACTGCTTGATACGACTGAACTATTGAATGGTATGATGCCTGGATTATGTCCTAATAAAATTATCTGTAAAAAAATATATATATATAATCCTTAGAACTATAGCAAACATTCATGAAAAAAATAGAGGCAAACTTAAAGGTCCTAACATAGGGTATGCACACATTACCAAACATAACAGAAAACAGCCACACCACAAACGACAGAATAGAGGGCTGGGACCTTCTGAAAACATGAGCATCGAGAGGCTTCACCAAAAAATGAAAAGAGGACCCATAGGCTGGGAAGAATTGGGGGCAAGAATACATTGGATAATGAGGTAACCTCTAAAATCTATAGAAAACTGCGACCCCTTAATAAGAAAAAGACAAAATATCCAATTAAAAATGGGCAGAGGACAATTCACCAAAGACAACATCTAAGTGACAAACATAAGAAGAAATGCTCGATATTGCTAGTCATACAATAAATGCAAATTAAAACAGGAATGGGATATCACCTAACACCGGCACTGATAACAATATATATATATTTTTAAAGACAAGAAAATAACAAATGCTGAAGAGGATGTGGCAAAATTGGAACAGTCATTCACTGCTGGTGGCATTGCAAAACTGTCCAACCAGGAAATTGTTATGATACCGCCTCAAATAACTAAGAATAGAAGTACCTTATCACCCAGAAACCCCTCTACTTGAGTACATACCCTAAAGAACTAAGAAGCAAAACACGAACAGATACATGCACATCCACATTCATCATTGCGCTATTCACAACAGCAGAACGGCGGAAACAGTCAAAATGCCCGTCAGTGGAAGATGGATAAATAAACGTGGGTACATACACACAACAAAATACTCTGCGTACCTGAAGAATAATGATGAGACCATACATCATTACATGGATACATTTGGAAGATATTATGCTGAGTGAAGTCAGTTAATCCC
>NW_022103918.1:17289589-17300050 GCF_000313985.2 Echinops telfairi
TGTCTAAAACAGTACATGCAGGAAAAAAAGAAAAAGCGGTAGAAAGTATATTATTTATCCACAACTCTTAATGAATTGAGTGCCCTGTGAAGACAAAGTGCACACTGTTACAGGCCTGTCACTTCTGGAAGGCTGTTTATTTTATCTACCTCACAACTGCCTGCCATGTGCAAGTATATCCTGAAATCATCCACACATTACATTTCAAAGTCTTGGAAAGTGCATTGCGGTTGACTTTTAGGGGGAAAACAGATTATAAGGACCTTATTTTTAAAAAGCCAAATACTCACGATCGAAGTGCAGGCAAGCCTATGAAGCAAGGAAATTAACCTGAATATGAATAACAAGCTGCTTTTTGAAAAAAGGTTCATTCCTTTTGTCTGGCCTCATTCATTCGGACCTCAACTTCCGGAAAGTCCAGAGCTCTCAGAGACAGACTCTCCTTGGGTCCTAGATTCCACAGCCTGCCTGAGTGGACGAGTGTTGGCTCAAAGGGAAGGCAGAATCCATACCTGTGGGCTCTGGGGTCCTATAACTGTTCTGGAAAACACAGTGCAGTCTCAGGGGACCGGACCCAACCAGGAAAGCCTCATCACCGTTGCAGCCTGCACATCCAGGGGTACTGGGCAAGAGGTGACAGGACACAAGAGGTGAGTCCCGGAAGGTCAAGCAGCTTGATTCCTGCAAGTTCACTCTAATCCCCAATTCAATATATTCTTGGTACCTTACCAAAACAAAACGAAACAAAAATATCAAAATGACTCTTGAAAGACATTAAATAAAAAAATTTTTAATTAAAAAATTTTAAAAAACAAAACTCAAACTCATGGCCACTGAGTCAATGCTGATTCCTACTGACCCTCTAGAACAGGGTCGAGCTGCCCCTGTGGATTTCCAAGAGTGTAACTATTTAAGAGAGTAGAAAGCCTGGTCTTTCTCCCCCAGAGGTGCTGGTAGTTTCCAACTGCTAACCTTGACTTTAGCAGTCCAACGAAAAACCACTACTCCACTAGGGCTGCTTTAGAAGACAT
This sequence comes from Echinops telfairi, assembly GCF_000313985.2. NCBI lineage: Eukaryota > Metazoa > Chordata > Mammalia > Afrosoricida > Tenrecidae > Echinops > Echinops telfairi. Next base: position 17,290,621 of record NW_022103918.1, read on the forward strand.
AGATGATTTAATATAATACTTACTTTTTAAATAAGTATTCCACCATATCTCAGTCTAAATCAACGGTTCTCAACCTGTGAGTCGCGACCACTTTGTGGGTCAAAGGGCCCTTTCACAGGGTTCACCAGATTCATAACAGTAGCAAAATTACAGTTATGAAGTAGCAATGAAAATAATTTTATGGTTGGGGAGTCACCACGACTTAAGGAACTGTATGAAAGGGCCGCGGCATTAGGAAGTTTGAGAACCACTGGTCTAAATAAGAGGCCAAAGAAGCCCTTTCTCTTTTTAATAGCCATCTTCCGTCTACTCAGCATCCTCAGCTCACCTGGGCGTAGAGCACTTAGCCAAGACAGATTAGCAATAAACATACAGACCAATTCTATTTCTCTGAAAGGGTTTCTGAAGCTGTCCCTAATTTCTCACCACACCTACCACACTCTTAAAACAATGTCTGATACCGGAACGTTTCATTCTTACCGACCCTAAAAATCCACTCCCTGGTTCAATATAGAGCATACTAATCCGAAACCACTGCTGAGATATTCACCGAGTAACAACACTCCATACTAAAAGCATCCTTGAACGCAAGCTGGAAAAATTAAGAAAGTCAAGTCACTCAATACCTCAAAAATAGAGTTCATTCTAAAGAAGCAGAGACTTGCATCTACTTGGAAATTACATGTACTCTTAAAAGATTATCCTCTGCAGACATCAACATGATTTACAACTAGCGTTGGATGTCAGTTATGAAACCATGAATTACATAAACACGGTAACGAGTCAGCAACCTGTTTCACAACCCTCCAGGGGGCACTGCTGAGCCCAGCAGGCAGCTCCGTCCTGGTAAGGCTAAGCGCATCCTCAAACGCAATTAAATAGCCCGAAATGTCCAGGTACAGCCAGGAAAGCGCAGCGTAGAATGTTGCGGGAACTCTGCATTTGAAGAAATGGTTTGCGTAATGTATGGAGCCCAGGCCATAGACCGCATGATCAAACCGAAAGGAAGAAAGCCCCACAGGGACTGAGACCCCATCTGAGATTTGCCTGGTGACTGCGACGCTGTGAATCACAGCGAACCCGAGCTCTCCATCTCAGGGAGAAAGCCTGGAGATTTCGGGAACCACGCGATGAAACGGTCTTCCAAGATTCTACCAGGGTTACCCTGGGTCCTCACAGCTCTTACAAAAGCAAAGGAGTTTGAAAACGCTGTTTCAAGTAGCACACTGGTTAGCCTCAGCGGGCATTGAGTATCTATCATCTCTTTGTCTAGTAGCAAAAAAAAAAACCTTTAAAAGTTAAAAAGAGCTATATTAAGATGCCAGAGGTGTCTTCACAGAAATACTATATACTTTTCTGGCTCGAATTACAGGGCACAAAATAAATGTCACGATGTGATACCTTAAGTATCAGGCTCCATTTTTAGATCCAGCCTCCTAATCAGCTGTGACAGGAAATGAGAATCCATGAGGCAAGCGTGAGCAGAGCCAGATGCCCGGAGACGTCTCGCTCAGACTCGAAAGGGAACAACTGATAATGGAGCGGATCCATCCGTCCAGCTGCTCAAGAGGCGATCTTGAGCATGGGCAGAAGGAGGCACTTGCCAGTTTCCTTCCACCCGAGGGTGCCCTAGTCATGGCCAGAAGACGGCAACGGACAGCCAAACGGAGCATCCCCCGTGCCTGAAAGCAAGGGAGAGCAAGGTTTTGCAAAGTTAGATGAGTTTTAAATATCCCCAACCTGCTCATTTCATAAATCAAGGAAAGAAGTTACGAAAAAATGGAGTTACCAGAGTCTACCTCCTCGCCCTTGAACATCAGATTTCTAACTCCGAGTTCTCCCGACTGGCCCCACAAAGATGGAGAGCATGTGTTAGATATCCAGATACTCTGGTTCCATCTCAGGCTTACTGAACCAGGAACTGTTATTTAAAACAAGAGTCGTATGCCTATTACAGTTTGAAAAGTACCATTCTGTGTCACATTTCTGCAGCACTCCTTGCAGTCCAGCAAGACACAGGAGCTAGAGACTAACTTCCTGGGTTCAAATCTCAATTCTACCACTTACTAGGTGTAAACTCTGTTTTCTTTGTAAAATCATCACAATGTATCATAGGGTTTCTTGTCAGGGATTAAGTGAGTATGGCAAAACATCTAGCCATAAATTCTTCTCACATCTTAGAAAATATCAATATTATTTTCGTTTATGATTATTTGAGGAGAAACACAACAGAAAAGTAAACTGTTGCCAATTATAAACATCTCTGTATATATATATGTATGTATATATATGAAGTAAAAAGGAATTGATATTGAATGCATTAGAAAGTAGATTGCTGTAGATATAGTAAGGTTAAAAATTAGCACCATATCGTTTGATCTCCTTTATGATCCACTAATTTTTTCTACTTAAAAAAATGTTAATTTAAAAAATTAAACGCTTTCTGCTTTCTTTTTATTGAAATTTTTATCTGTTGTACCTTGTTATTCTTGTTGGTTTGTTTTAAAGTGTTTTTTCTGAATATGAAATCCATGATAGGTAAATCTATAGACAGTAACTGGATTAATGGTTCCATGGGGTTGTGGCAGGGAACGTCAGGGAAAGGGAAATGAGGAGCTAATAATGATGAGTATAAGAATGAAGAAAATGTTGTAAAACTGACTGTAGATGACTGTACAACTCTTCTTGATGTAATTGAACCACCCACACTATTGAATTGTATGATATGTAAATTATGTGCCAATAAAACTGTTGAAAAAATACTACTACTAGGGTTTAGTTCATTCAAAATGCTAACCCACTTTCATAAAGTCGATTCTCACTCCTAGTGGCACTGCAGGATAGAGTTCAATGGCTTGATAGGCTACTGAGAGTACAAATCTTCCTGAAAGCAGATGGTCTTCTCCTGCTCTTGCACAGTAGCTGGTGGACTGGAGCATTCACCAGTTAGTTAGACACCATCGGGCTCCTTTCCATCACACAGCACAGGCTTATTAAACACCAAAGTGTTTAAACATGTTTATGCGATCAGTGGATTGCTGCAGACAAGGTCTCCAAGCAATAGAGTAATATACTTCTCCAGGTTATATTCATGATACCCTTTACCTCATTATACCCTAATACCTCATTAGGGTGCCTAAAAAAAAGTCCAAATCTAAGTGGTGGCTTCTGAGGGATCTGCTGGACTATTTATATTTAATGTAGTGAGGTTGGCTGAGATTAATTATGACTGTTGTTGCCGCTTTCAATTTTTATTGTGAATTAGGTGAAGGTTTGCAGAGCAGATCAGTCTTCCATTCAATAATTCATGCACATTTTGTTTTTTCTTATTGTAATTCTTAGAAGGCTACATGACTTACACAAATAAGCCTTCCCCGTGTTTCCTGTTTCCCACCTTCTTTCCTGAGCTCTGAGTTGTGGCTGTGGGTAAAGCTCTATTGATTTGGGTGTTTTGTTTTGTTTGGGGATTCTACTGGGGTCATATCAATAGAGTTTTCTCAAAGGACACAGTAGGATCATGGACACACAAACTTAAAAAAATTGAAAACCACATTGGTGGGAAAAAAGGCCAAGTGGTCCTTGGTCAATCCCCCCTCCCCTCCATCTTGACAATTGACCTGTTTATTCTTCGATGGTAATAAAGACTGACCTGCAAGAATTTCATTGGATACCTTACCTCATCTACCCTACAGCCCTGACCTGTTCCCGTCAGACTGCTTGTTGTTCCCCAAACTCAAAGAGCATTTGAAAGAAACATGATTAAGTCGCTGAAGGACGACAAAACTGCCATTTTACGGTATGGAAATGGACGAGTGCAGAATTTTCCAGGGGAGGGTTAGTGAGATGAAAACAACATCTTAAGAAGTGTATTCACCTCGATGGAAGGTAGGTCAAGAAACAATGGCTTCACATTTGGATATTTTTGTTTAGTCAAGCCATCTGTTATGTATAACAATAGTGTTGACCACTCATGAAGATTCTGTAATATCGTGTCTTCAGAAAATAAGAGAAACTTCCTGGCCCAATGCGAAGGCTGTGGACTATCTTGTCTTTGCTTCCAGATCCAGGTTCCTCTCTTGCAGCAACTCTCACAGCGTCCAGACGCCCCAGCAGGCCAAATAAACAGGTGTCAGGACACCCACAAAACAAGCCATGCCAACAGCGCCCTCTAGAAAAACGAGGGAAGTCCAGCTCTGTGGAACCAGTTGTCATTTTCACAGTCAGAAAAATCTAAGTTCTTTTAATGTGGGAATACCATAGCTTTTGGATTATTTCTAAATGTAACATTTCTTTCCAATATTTTTGCCTGTTAGTTCATTTTCGTGCCTAATTACACTAACCAGAAACGTCCATTTTCAGTTTAACTGCATGCACAGCAGCATGTTTACCTCCTCTAACCACTGAAGTTCTGCCAAGGTATCATATTCTCCCCAACTTGATGTATTTCTACACACTTTACTGTTAGCCTACAATGCCTTTTCTCAGTTTTAGCAAATGTCAGCAATCTCCAGCCAAAAATGAACTAATAATACACTTGTGGTTGAACCAGCTGAGTAAATGCATATTACTTGTTAGCATGCAGGAGGATGTGTACAATAGGGAACCATGGGGCCTAAGTAGGAGCGCTAGAAAGAATTGATAGGCCTTGAGCCAGGAGTAAGTGGTTGTGGGTCGGATTCAATATTCGTTCCAGATGAGCTGTTTCGGGGAAGTTGGTGGAGTCTATGATTTGTGTATCTCCAACTAATCTTATCAATAAGGAGAAAAGATGAAGTAGTGGTCAGTGATTTGTAAAGAAACAACAGCCATTCATAATATCCAGGATAGACATCTCTCTGGTCACTTTTCCGGCTGAGACAATGGTCTGATCAGCCATGATTATAAAGTGTTCTTATTTTCCACATGACACCAACGGGCAGATGTGTCAGAACTGTGTTGATGACATTCTGGTGAGCTGCTTATGTGCAACAGAAGATTGCCAAAGCCTGGGTTTGAGGACCAGCCCAATTTCTATCTGTCGATAGCTAATTTTCTCAAACGGAAAATTACTCATCATTTGAAATTCAGGAATTCCTCACAGAAATCCCTGTGACCCGACTCACACTGAGGTAGGTGTCTGTCTGTCCTAAGGGCTCCAATTGCATGCTGCAGGCAGCACTCCTGCGGCACCTGTCAATCCGGCTGTCAGCAATGATTTCCTCTTCTGTCCTCACAACTAGATTGGGAGCTCTTCCTGACCACACATCCGATCTCTGTATTTTCTCTTCCTAATAACGATATTTTATCTACCCGGTTCTACCCAGATTTCTATTCCAAAGGCTGCTCTATATGGCTATGGAATCATGTTTTCATGTTGTCTGGCTTCCTGTTTGGTTTCAGCGGTGAACCCTGACAAGGTCCGAGAAGGCAGAAGTGAATGGGAGGTCAGGTATTTCTCCCCCGTGACATTTCCTGCAAGGTTGTCTCAGGATGAATGCATCATTTCATTCTCATCCCAAGGAATATTTCTCAAGATTCTCGCCTTCTAGATTTGAATAATTCTTCTCCGTTTTCTTCCCTTCAGATCTAGAAGTAATAACAGCAACTCTTTTGACTATCATAGTATTACAAGGGTATTGCAAGATCCTCTGAGTCTGTGTACCTGCCTTATAGCTAAATTCTCCTCTACTTAGTTCAATTTTATTATGCCTTCTCCTTCCTGTTGTGATGGTAATCCATCTTTTTGTGTCCCCATCTGGTTATGTGTCTACTCTGAGCCAGGTATGAGTCTCGCAATTAAGAATACAATAATGAGAAGACAAAGATCCTGACCTTGTGATTTATATTCAGGACCTAGCCCCATGCCTAGTGCTCACTTAAAATGAATGGATATATATATTCCTCTGAGTAAAATGTTTCTTTTGATTCCATATTAAGAGTGCTTTCCACTTAGGGGGAAAGGGACTGTTGGTGATTTCAAAACTGATCCCAATGAGGTGAAAGTTAAAGATGCCCTGAAGTCCAACTTTTCCAAAATACTATATGCAATAGTTAGGTTTTGTGCCAACCTGACGGGGCCAATTTTCTGACATCATACTATGTAGTCCAGTTTGTACAGTTGTGGAAAGATTAAGGTGTAGTGCTACCCTCTTGATCAGGTCACAACCCTGATGCCATTAGAAGGAAGTTGCATCAGTGATGTGACCTATTCTTACATAAGCTGACACTTTGGAGAAACTAGCTTACATCTTCTTGCTAATCTAGATGCTGCCTCTGGTTCGTAGACACGCCATATTGCCTGCTGATACTGGGAGCTTCCGGTGACCTGCCATATTACCTGCTGATTTTGGATTCATTTGGCTCTGCAGCCACAAGGCTGGTTCATCTTCATGCTCTGGTTCTTTAGCCCCGACAGCTACACAAGACAGGAACAGCCACAAACCTGACTTGCTTGCCTTGGATTTATTTGTTTCTGCCTTCTGACATCTTCCTGCCTCGTGGTTCATTTACCTGCTCCTTGGTTCATCAACCCTGACAGAACATCTAGCCCACCGTTTTGAATAAGACTGGACTAGGGGAGGGAGGGGGCGAAATGAGGAGCTGATACCAGGGTCTTACATGGAGAGCAAATGTTTTGAGGATGATGAGGGTAAGGAATGTACAAATGTGCTTTATACAACTGATGTATGTATGGATTATGGTAAGAGTTGTATGAGCCCCTAATAAAATGATTTAAAATAAAAAAAGACTGGACTTAAATGATTCTACAACAGTGGAGATAGAGAGAGAACCCAAACTAACTCTCTCTCTCATTCAACTACCCTGTTATCAAAACCACTCCTCCTTTTAGTTTTCTCCCTCATATGCCCCAGGCTTCTTCAGTTTGCTACCATGTCCCACAGAATTTACAAATCATCAAGGAAATAACTCTCAAGGTTGTGGAGGCTGGCAAGTCCCAAATCTGAAGTTCAAAGGCCCATTTGAAGGATTCTCCAAATCAGGCAGTTGACTCATAAGGCTGTGGATCCTGGTGAATCAGGTCAGATGAGGGGCTCTAGGTTCAAGAACCAAGTCAGAGGTCAGGTGAGACAAGCCAGATGCAGGACCCAGAGAAGACATTGAACTTTGTCAGTGTCTCAGCACAACTCAAAATGGCACCCCAAGTCCTTAGCCAGTGATTTTCCTAGGATGATACCTGGCATCTGATTGGTGTTCATCACTAGGTGACTCAACACTAATCTACTGTGCATGCTCAGCCATGAAGTTGAGGGGTTAGGGGAGTGGTGCCGCACAAAGGTGGCATTTTACCTGTCCAGGACTCTGATGGAGGTGTGGCTTAAGTTTAAGTAAAGGACATGTTATTCATAACTATGTCTCGTAGGTAGGTAAAGTCTAGTCTCAAATATTTCTGTCATCCCCGTCACTTGCTTTTGTTAATTAAGCATACAGCTAGTAGTTTTCCTATTAAGGGAACAGTTTAAAACCAGAAATTAATCCTTGTTTTAACCCAGAAATCAAAGATGATAGCTAATCTGCAAACCATACCCCAAAGGAAACAAAGGGGGATGACTTGAATAATACTTTCTAGTAAAGACTCAAAACGCATCCCACTGTGTTCCTTTATCATTAGCATGATAATTCGCATAACAGATGACTCACTCCAAAATGGGCCTAGAACTATCAGGATAGACTAGAATTTACAACACATCACAAAAAAGAGGAATATGGCTAGAAGAGCCATGATAAGTAATTAACTATACCACAGTTATGTATTGTAGATGGTCCTAATAAGACCAGGGGCAGAATGGTCAATAAGCCATCCAACAGGAATATTCCTGGAACCAATAATTTGGGGGCCCTATCAGAAGGCACTTTCAGCTGAAATTAAAGCTATAATTATTTAGATCAATATTCATATCTATGAACAAATTGTGTCTCAAAAAATGTACTGTATATACTCGAGTATAAGCCAACCCAAATATCAGCCGAGGCACCTAATTTTACCATGAAAACCTCATTAAAAATGTGCTGAAAAACTCGGCTTGCACACAAGTATATATGATATGTTGAAATCCTCACCCTGTACTTGTCAAAGGAAATAAAGTTGTTTTGTTTTATTGTGTTTTTCTTTCTGTTAGTATCATTTAAAGTAAATGAGGTCATCCTAGAGTCGAATACAAGTAAGTCCTAGTTCTAAACCCTTTGGAGCAGTGTCTTGGAGGAAAAAACTAAACAGATACCAAGTCACAAATAAGAGAGCGATCATTTGGAGATCCATCTACAAGCTCAGGAGTGCCAAGAAACGCTCAGAGCTTCCAGAAACTGAAAGGCAAGTGGGCAGATCATGCACTATGGTTGAAAGAGCAAGTTGAGCCCTGAGGTTGGGCTTCTGGGCATTTTGTTGTGGCATTTTGTACTGATGGCCTTAGGAAATGAAGCTATGTATCTACTAACTTCAACGCAAATATTTTATCTGAGCACATACGATGTTCACAATTAGTAAAGGAAGGTGGTTTCATATCCAATGACTGCAAAGCTCCACTCCCAGCATTGTCTCAAGGGTTATTTTCCATACAAAAGTCCTAGGTGGTGTTTTCAAAATGCGTTTTGTCCAAAGCAGTCACATTTTTTCACATAGGAGACAGATGGACTAAGCTAAATGTATTATTAGTAATATCGATCATTTAAAGTTCTGAGCTTGAGTGCCATCTTTCCACATCTGTCTGCAATTTCAACAAAATAATATGCATACCTGGAGACCAGGAAAGGCTATCTCCTACTTATCAGATGTGCTGCAAACAAGCAGAGAATCAACATTTAAAACCATCTTTCATTGGAGTGAGGCAGCATTGCCATCTGCAGCAGGGGATGGTGGGTATTAACACTAAGATGATTTAATTATTTCTTGATGCCAACAGAGGTTTTACCTGATCATTCTCCAGCTGTTCCCTATTAAAATAAATTGCATACATTTAACAGAGCCAGTAAACAGGGTAATAATGATTTTCCAATGCTTTCGCGTCTTAAAAGTCAACTTTGTAAAGTTATTTGGAGTATAATTGTGGCAGGAGCCACATTGAGAAAGTCCACATTATTTTGGTTCAAAAGTGGGGAAAAGCCTCTGAGAACGATATTTTCTATTTTATATAAGTTGATAGGAAAATAATATAAAATAGTTACATCTGTCCTTTAAAAACATTTGCAAGCAACATGGGAAGAAATTTGAAAAAGAGAAATGTCTTAGGATATTTAGAAATCACAGATTCTGCAAATATCACCTCTTGGGTTCATATAAGGAGATCTGATGGAATAACCTTGGGTTGCTAACCTCAAGGTCAGCAGTTTGAAACCACCAGCCACTCTGTACTGTAGGAAAAACACAAGGCTGTTTACTCCCGTTAAGACTTACTTATCCCACTTCTTCCTTGTGTTTCCCGCTTCTATTCCTCCT
>NW_022103918.1:17300469-17303461 GCF_000313985.2 Echinops telfairi
CTTCTATTCCTCCTCCTTCCTTGTGTTTCCCGCTTCTATTCCTCCTCCTTCCTTGTGTTTCCCGGTTCTATTCCTCCTTCTTCCTTGTGTTTCCTGTTTCTATTCCTCCTTCCTTCCTAATTCTTCTGAACTCTTGTTTTTGAGTAAATGTCACCCTTTTGATCTCAAGGGGTTGAATATTCTAAGACATATCTACCTCCCTAGTGTTCTTTCCCTTGAAGGTCTATTATTTAGCTGAAAATTGAGCCACGAGGGTGAGTCCATTTCCAGATTTCAGGGGTGACTAAGCATCACCATCTCAACAGTTCCACCAGTATCTATACAGCCAATAAGGCTAATCTTTTTTTTAAAAATGATTTTTATATTTGCTTCATAGTTTTATCCCACTCTACTTAGGACCTTCTTATATACTCCCTTTGGGGGTCTAAGGACCCTTTCACAGGAGTTTCCCTACTCATGACAGTAGCAAAATTATAGCCATGAAGTACCAACGAAAATAATTTTATGATTGCGGGGGTCACCACTACATGAGGAACTATATGAAATGGTCATGGCGTTAGGAAGGTTGAGAACCACTGCCCTAGAGGAAGACAGAAATCTTGGTACAGCAGAAGGGCAGCAAAAGAGAGGCAGCCCCCAGAAAGATGGATGAGCCCAGTGGCTGCAACAATGAGCACAAGCAAAGAACCACTGTGAGGAGGGCGCAGGACAGGACAGCGCTTCATCATGTTGTGCATAAAGCTGTTATGAGCCAAAACCCACTCAATGGCACCTAACTAAAGTATCAACAGAATGGTGTGTCTAACGATATGCTGAACTACATCTCAAAAGAATGTCCTCTTAGTTTAGAGCAGCGGTTCTAAACCTGTGGTCGTGACCACTATGTGGGGTGGAACGACCCTTCCAGAGGTGTGACCCGATTCATAACAGTAGCAAAAGTCCTGTTATGAAATAGCACCGAAGATAATTCTATGGTTGGGGGGTCACCACTACAAGAGGAACCATATGACAGGGTCGTGGCATTAGGAAGGTTGAGAACCACTGCCCTAGAGGAAGACAGAAGTCCCGGTTCAGTAGAAGGGCAACAAAAGGGAGGCAGCCCCAACACGCTGGATTAGCGCAGTGGCTGCAACAATGAGCACAAGCAAATGAACCACTGAGAGGATGGCAGAGGAGGGGGCAACTTTTCATCATATTGGGCATAGAATTGCTGTGAGTCAAAACCCACTCGACTGCACCTAACAGCAACCACAACAGCACATATGCTTCTAACCATGTGCTGAAGTAGACCTTAAGAGAAACTCCTATTACTTTAGAACAGTCGTTCTCAACCTATGGTTCACGACCCATCGGAGGACAAAGGACCCTTTCACACCGGTGGCCCGTTCACAATCACAGAAAAATTAGTTATTATGTACACCGAAAATAATTTTATGAGTGGGTGGTCACCACTACAAGAGGAACTGTATGAAAGGGTCGTGGCATTAGGAAGGTTGAGAACCACTGCCCTAGAGGAAGACAGAAGTCCCGGTAGAGTAGAAGGGCAGCAAGCGAGAGGCAGCCCCCAGAAAGATGGATGAGCCCAGTGGCTGCAGCCATGAGCACAAGCAAAGAACCACCGTGAGGATGGTGCAGGATGGGGCAGCGTTTCATTATGTTGTGCACAGACTTGCTATGAGCCAACACACACTCAATGGCACCTAACAACAATAACAACAGGAATGGAGTGTCTAACAATATGCTGAACTGTATCTTGAACGAATCTCCTCTTAGTTTAGAGCAATGGTTCTAAACCTGTGGTCATGACTACGATGGGGGGTCGAACGGCCCTTTCAGAGATGTGACCCGATTCATAACAGTAGCCAAATTACAGTTATGAAGTTGCAATGAAAGTAATTTTATGCTTGGAGGATTGGGAAGTGTATGAAAGGGTCGTGGCATTAGGAAGGTTGAGAACCACAGCCCTAGAGGAAAATGCAAATGTTGGTTCAGTAGAAGGGCACCAAAAGAGGGGCAGCCCCCACAAGATGGAATGGCACAGTGGTTGCAGCAGTCAGAGCAAGCAGAAGAATCACTGTGAGGATGGCGCAGGACGGGGCACCGTTTCCTTATATTGTGCATGGGGATGCTATGAATCGAAACCCACTCGACGACAACAAACAACAACAACAGGACTTGGGCTTGTAATAGGGGGAAGTAGATCTTAAGATAAACTCCTCTTAGTTTAGAGCAGAAGTTCTCAACCTCTCGGTTGCGACCCCTTTCAGGTGGGGTCGAACGGCCCATTCACATAATTGGGTGGCCCAATTAATAAGAGTAGCAAAATTACAGTTATGAAATAGCAATGAAAATAATTTCATAATTGGGGGTCCACTACTACATTGGGAATTGTATGAAAGGGTCATGGAGTTAAGAAGGTTGAGAACCACTGTCCGAGAGGAGGACAAAAATGTTGGTAGAGTAGAAATGCAGCAAATGAGAGGCAGCCCCAACAAGATGGATGAGCACAGCGGCTGCTACAATGAGCACAAGCAAAGAACCACTGTGAGGATGGCACAGCACGGGCAGCGTTTCATTACACTGTGCACAGAGTTGCTATGAGCAGAAACCCCCTCGACGGCACCTAACAACACTAACAAAAGGACTTGTGCGTCTAACAATGTGCTGAACTATATGGCAAGAGACACTCCTCTTAATTTAGAGCAGCGGGTCATGAACCTTTTGGGTGGGGGGACGAACCACCTTTCACAGCAGTGACCCAATTCACAACAGCAGCAAAATTACAGTTATGAAGAAGCAATGACAATAATTTTAACATTGGGGTTAACCACTACATGAAGAGCAGTATGAAAGAGCCGTGGCATTAGGACGGTTGCGAACCACTGCCCTAGAGAAAGACAGAAATCGTCGTATAGTACATGGGTAGCAAAAGAGAGCAGCCCCAACATGATGGATTAGCACAGTGGCTGAAACAATGGGCGCAAGGAAATGA
>NW_022103918.1:17318185-17320779 GCF_000313985.2 Echinops telfairi
TAAAGTAAAATAATAACAAATGAAATACTTTTTTAAAAGAAAGAAAGGGGTTAAGTAAATTGCCCCAAATCACAGATGTTGTAGCTGGCAGAGCCGGATCTAACTGGGCAGCTGAAATCCAGAGATATGACATTAATCTCTATTTCTCAGAACTCCCCAGGGATCCATCGCCTTGGTCAATGGCAGCTTTCCCAGGTCCAGGGCCTCACCTGTGAGAGTCACCCGCAGGACTGCCTGCGGGTGATATAAGAAAGCTGGTTTATGTGCCCTAGGAAGTCATTGACTTATTGTCCCACGTGTTCTCCTCCAGTGGGAGAGAGAGGCACAAGAGGCCAGATTGCCACAACTCAGGACACTTTTCCTGCCAGAACTAACATGTTTCGGTCAAAATTAATATATTTTTGCACATTCTGCCTTCTCCTAGCTGGGACCTAACAAAACTTGCCATTATTGGGGGTTTTGTCTATGTTTGAGCCTGAGTTGATGAGCTTTGCTCACCAAGCCCTCCGTCTCTACCCAGCTTTCCTTCAGGTTCTGTGTCCACGGTAGCTTCTGTACTCGGTGCGCCTGGATTCTCTTCACTTGTTTCAATATTGCTCTGTTCTCCATCTTCTTTACCTTGATGAGCTCCCCATTTCTTTCCTTTACTAACACAAAGCCTGTTTTTATGACAATTTTCACAGAGTATTAATGTACCTGAAACTATTCACTTTCTTTCCTTTGAAAAGACCTAGCCAGGAATTTACTGGAGAAAATAAATATCACTTACTTCTGAAAATCAGGCTCAAGTCTTTATACCTTTTTATAGCACAATGATCTACTATTCTTTTTTTACTTGCTTAAGTATATAAAGCATCTTACACTGTATATTAAAATGCCTGCTGTCTCCCCAAGCAACCACCAGCTATCTGTTTAAACTATGATCCATTCCATCTGTCAATTAATTCATCCCTGTGCCTCTTGCATTTTAGGAGAGAGAAATCACGATGCCATAGGAATAAATTATTTCTTCACAAAAACCTAGCTGAGTCAGCCTCTCTCTAACAAGGTCATATGCTTTTACAGACTGAAAGAAGAGCTGGCATAATCCAAGTTTTGAACATAGTTTAGGGAACATGACACATTTTTAATATCCTGTACCTAGGAAGTTTCTCTGGTATTTTCTAAATCCTTCCTTTGTATTGAATAGTAAGCAGAAAGTTGGCCTGTGTCAATCATATGGAAGATCGTAAGTAATTTTTAGAGTTTTACAAACCAAATGGAAGCCCCTGAGTGGAGAAAATAATTAAATACTTGCCCACTAACCAAAATATGGGCAGATTGAACATATTGAGAGGTGCCTCAGAAGAAATGCCTGGAGAGCTATTCCGAAAGATAACAGTCTATGGAATGCAACTCCACTCTAAAGCACGAGATCTCCATGAGTCAAAATCAATTCCGTTCCAACTGATTCTAACTGCAAACCAACTGGTGGGGGAGATTAGTGAGGATTCTATTTTGAATCTCATTATGAAAATAGCTGAAAAATTAATCTTGTTAGAAGGCAAAAAGATTCACATTATTCATGTTAGACTGCCACTAGCAATTTATTTTATGAATTGCAATTGTATTTTATATTATTTTGCTTCAAATTCAGTAGTTAGTAATTTAGGCTTCCATTTTTATTTGGTTTCCTTTTAGCAACTGAAACAGTCATAATAGATGCATCTAACAAGCACAGATCCTTCTGCCTCAAAGCATTTAGTGATTTAGTTACAACCACTTTAAGCTGCACTGTGATTACAGGGATTACCTGAAACCTCTGGGGTTATTTCAATTCTGTATAAACATTGTCAGAACATAATTTAGTGGATTCGTTTGTGTGAACTATGCTTCTCAACAGAATTGGCTTCTATCACAAGCATTAGTCCCCGGGTTACTGACTTCTGATGTATAGACTTCATCACAATCACCTTCACTTGCACGTGCAGTTTTTAAATCATGGGAAAGGCTCCAAACCTTTTCTTACACTAAATTAGAGCTGGTAAGAAACATGTGCACCTGCTCCAATTTACCAATCTGGCATAAAGACATGCTCAAGAATGGACTTTGTGTCTAAGTGAGATGGCCTGCAATCCCAGCTCATTAAAAATGACTGACAACTGCCCTAGTGCTCCAGGAACTGCAGGTGTAGGTGCAGCTATGGCCAAGTCCCAGACGCATGACCAATCTCAAAAATGGCACAGAAATGGCATCAAGAAGCATGACCACAACCATCTGAATCTCTTAAGGGGGTGGGCGGGCTCTAAGTTTCTAAGAAACATTTGGTTTGTCAAGAAGCACAACAAAAAGGGCCTGAAGAAAATTCAGGCCAATGATGCCAAGGCTATGGATGCTTATACCAAGGCTTTCAAGGCTCTTCTAAAGCCCCAAAAGGTCAAGGCTAAGATCCACATGGCTTCAAATGCTAGCTCAGCCAACTGGCCTATATTACCTATCCCACTCTTGGCAAGCAAACTCAGGCAAAGCCTAGATTCAAAGTAAAGTCAACATTCCAGGCAAGTGCCCAAAGGTACCCAGGATTACAAAAAGTCTCCATAGGAGAGTTCTCCATC
>NW_022103918.1:17321445-17331780 GCF_000313985.2 Echinops telfairi
ATATGTATAAACATGCCTGATTCAATTGATGTATGGATTGTGATAAGAGTTGTACGAGCCCCCAGTAAAATGGTTTTTTTAATGAAATGAAGCCCATAAAGATCAATATCCTAAGCATCAGTGAGCTAAAATAGACCGGGATTGGCCATTTTGAGTCAGACAATGATATGGTTTACTACGCTGGGAATGACACAATCAAGAGAAATGGTATGTCCAAAAGGGGCTGGCAAAGTCAGCCTGGAAGGACAGTGCGGACTGTGATAGGATTATATCTATCTGTCTTCAAGGAAAGCCGATCGATACAACTGCTATTCAAATTTATGCCCCAAGCACTACAAAGAAATTGAGGAATTCTATCAACATCTTTAAACAGAAATTGATCAAACATGCAGTCAAGACATATTGATGATTATTGGCAATTGAAATCCAAACGTTGGAAACAAAGAGGAAAGAACAATAGTTGGAAAATATATTCTTGATGTTGGAAAAAAATTAAAAAGCTGGAGATTGCATGACAGAATTTTGCAAAACCAACAACTTGCTCACAGCAAACACCTTTTACAACAACACAAAAGGTGACTATACACGTGGACTTTGCAGACGGAACACACAGAAATCAAGTTGACTATATCTCTGCGAAGACAAGATGGAGAAGCTCATTGTCAGCAACTAACACAGGCCAGGAGCTGACTGCGGAACGGACCATCAATTACTCACACATAAGTTCAGGTTAAAGTGAAAAAGTTAAAACAAGCCCACAAGAGACAAAATACAACCTTGAGTCTAACCCACCTGAATTTCCAGAACATTTTAAGAAGAGATTTGACTCATTGAACATTAATGACAAAAGACCTAATGCGCTGGGGGTGGGGAGATCAAGAACTCTGTCCTTGAAGAAAGCAAGAGGTCATTCAAAAAAGAGGAAAGAAATAAAAGATCAAAGTGAAAGTGAGAAGTGACTCGGAAACTTGCTCTTAATCATAGAGTAGCTAAAGCAAGTGGAAGAAGGGGTGAAGTCAAGGAACTGACAGAAAATGTCAAAGGGCAGCTGAAGAAGAGGAACTCAAATACTACAATGAACCGTGGAAGCCTAGAATTAGACAGCAATAAAAGGAAGAACATGCTCAGCGCATCTTCCACTGAAAGAACTAAAGGAAAACCTCAAGCCTCAAGATGCAATACTGAAAGATTTTATGGGCAAAATATGGAATGATGTAGGAAGCATCCAAAGAAGATGAAAAGAATACCCAGAGTCACTATATCGAACTAATCAACATTCCACCTTTTCAAGAGGTAGCACATGAGCAAGAACCCATGGTGCTGAAGGAAGACGTTCAAGCTGCACTGGAACAAGGCTCCAGGCATTGATGGAATATCAGCTGAAATGTTTGAATAAGCCGATGAAGTACTGGAAGCACTTACTCACCTGTGCCCGGAAATGTGGCCGACGCTACTTGGCCAAATGACTGAAACGATCCATATCTGTTTTAATTCCAAAGAAAGGTGACCCAGCAGAATACTTTAACTATGGAAAAGTATCATTAATACCACATGCAAGTCAAAATGTTTTGAGTATCACCCAACAGTGGTTTCAGCAGTACATCGGCAGGGAGTTACTGAGATTCAGGCTGGATTCAGAAGATGACTGAAACCAGGGATATCATTGCTGATGTCAGATAGAGCTTGACTCAAAGCAGAGAATACCAGAAAGATGTTTACCATATATACTCATGTATAAGCCGAGTTTTTTCAGCACATTTTTTATGCAGTCTTTGTGGTAGAATTGGGTGCCCCGGCTGATATTCAGGTCAGCTTATACTCAAGTATATACGGTACTTGTGTTTTATTGACTATGCAAAGGCATTTGACTATGTAAATCATTAAAAAATATGGATAATCTTGAGAAGACTGAGAATTCCAGAACTCATTTGGAATTTGTACATGATTCAAGAGGCAGTTCTGTAGACAGCACAAGAGAATACTGCATGGTTAAAATGCCAGGGTGTATCTCAACACGTTCATTCAATCTGTACGCTAAGCAAATCCTCAGAGAAGCTGGATTATATGAAGAATGTGGCATCAGGATTGGAGGAAGGCTTATGTGGTAGTTACCTAAGCTGGCGTCAATTTGGGACATGAGAGGATTAAGAGTGAAGGAGTGGAGTCTAGTCTATCAATCGGATCATAGCCAATGAGGCCTCTGTGTTGGCATGGCCTTCTCCTGGGAGTTCTGGGAACTCCAGATTTCCTCCTTGGAGGCAGGAGAGACTTTCTCTGCTCACTCCAGTGGAGACACTCTACTGACAAGACACATGGCACTACTCTGATAGACCCCGGACCCTGGGAACTGGAGAAGCCATGTGGAGACCCCTGCCAGCACTAAGATGCTTAAAACGCCAAAGACTGTCTACCCACTGGCCTGTGATCATCCTGTATTCAGTGTCATTTGCATGTGTTTCATGAGTCTGAAGAGGACTTTATAGATTGTTATCAGACATATGGGTTAATATACGACTTATGGGCTTGGACTGGACTGTGTTAGGATGCTTCCTTAATGTACAATTCCCCTTTATATAACTCTCTCTTATACACATGAGATCCTATGGATTGTTTCTCTAGTCTACTCAGACTAACACAGTTTATGAACAACCTGAGATACAGATGACCCAACCTTGTTTGCTGAAAGTGAGGAGGACTTGAAGCATTTGCTGACAAAGATCAAGGATTATACAGCCTTCAGTATGGGTTACAACTCAATGTAAAGAAGACCAAAATCCTCACAACTGACCATCAGGTAACATTAAGATTAATGGAGAAAAGGTTGAAGTTGTCAAGGAATTTGTTTTACTTGGATCCACAAACAATACTCATGGAAGCAGCAGTCAAGAGATCAAAAGATGAGTGACATTTGGGAAATCTGCTATGCAAGATTTCTGTAGAGCATTGAAAAGCAAGGATGTTACTTTGAGGATTAAGATGTGCCTGGCCCAAGATACTGTATTTTCAATTGCCTGATATGCATGTGAAAACTGGATATTAAATAAGGAAGACCAAAAAAGAATAAATGCCTTTCAATTGTGGTGCTAGAGAAGAATATTAAAAGTACTGTGGACTGCTGAAAATACAACCCAATTTGTCTTGGAAGTACAGACAAGGTGCTCCTTAGAGGCAAGGATGGCAAGACTAAACCTTACATACTTTGGACATGTTGTCAAGAGAGACCAGTCCCTGGAGAAAGACATCATGTTTGGTAGAAGGTCTTGGAAGAAGAAGAAAACATCCGAGGAGATGGATTGACAAGGGGACTGTCACAACGGGTTCAAGCATAGGAACCATTGTGAAAATGGCACAGGACTGGGCAGTGATTCATTCTGTTGTGCATAATGTTGCTATGCATTGAAACTGACTCAAAGCAACAATATCACCACTTTTGTCTCATCAAATGCAAAAAACTAAACTGCCCGTGTGTTAGTTGAGAACAGGTAAAGCCTATCTCCTTAAAAGGTATAGGGCTAATAGTCTACACAAACCACATCCTTATGTACCCTGAGACCACCTCCAACTATTCTGATCAGAGCCACAAAGGAGGGACCCTCAAAGAATAGGAGGAAAATGCAAAGCAGAATTTAAAATCTTAAAAACTGCAGACTTACTCAATTGGTTGACTAGATGAGAGGACTCCCTGCCACTGTTGCCCTGAGACACTCTTGAAATCTTGAACCAAAACTACTCCCTGAGATCACCTGTTAAAGAATATTAGATTAGCTCAAAAAATGAAGAATATCATCCAGGCATCCAGAAGTACTGCACAATTTAAAGAATCATCTCCATGAGACCAAAAGTCAACAATTGGTCTAAAGTAAATGTGAGATGAGCAGTAGGGATTCTAGAAAAGTGGAAACAGAAAAGCCATAATGAATTAAATAGAATTTTGACATATTACTAAAAATATAAATATAAGGACATTTAACAATTTGTGCAGAAATTTTCAGGTGGAAACCTAATTTTCTATGCAAACTTTTATAGAAATTACCATAAATATTATAATATAATACTATATTATATATTAATGCTATCAATTATATTGTATCATATTACATTATAATATTATATTATTACATTATAATACTACAGCATATTATTAAAAAAAGATAAAGCTAAACTTCAGAGTCCTGAAGGACTTCAAAATTTTGCAGTCAAACGGAGGCATGGTGGCAGTCACCTCCTTATTTGGCCTCCCGTGATCTTCGGGTTCCATTAATCATATCTTTGTTAGTCCTTTGCCTCGATGAATCCGTATGCGTGACCAACAGAATATTGTAGAAGTGATGAAGTGTGACCACCAAGACTGGGTAATACGAGAAATTACAAGTGTCACTTGGCTCTGTTTGCTCGCTCCGCTGAAAACCAGCACCATGCTATGAAGACACACAGGCAGCGTCCTAGAGATCCCGGTTATCATCCAGCTGTCAGTAGTTCCAACTGATACTCACCTCAAGTTCATGAGTCTCTCAAACTACTCCAAACTCCCTGACCAACAAAAACTTGAAATAACTCGTTTCCTAGAAGCATTGTGGCCAAGAGAGGACTGGAGGCCATCTGATAATCATGTATTCTCTCTCACAGCCATGGAGTCGGTTCTGACTCATAGCGACCCACAGGACAAGGTAGAACTGCCCCTGTGGGTTTCTAGGCTCTCAGCTCTTCACAAGAGAATAAGGCCTCATCTTCCTTCCAGGGAGAAGCTGATGGCTTCAAATTACTGACCCTGCAATTAATAGCCCAATACGTAACCACTGCCCTACCCCACCAGGGATCAGGACCCTGGAAAAGTAAAATCTAGGAAATTCTTCCATGCCATTCTTGAATGAAGATGCTGAGAGATACTGGAAGTATAGGGATAAATTTAAAGACTCTCAGACCCTTGTAATCTTGATGTCACTTAGGAAGACAACCCCCTACTCTGAGTTAATTATTAAGAACTTGGGGCTCCCACAGCATCAATCTCTCTGGGAAATCCAAGATCCAGTTAAACTAGGTCTTACAATGCCTTACAGATTTAGGGGACCAAGAAAAGGTAAAATGTGGCAAGCCCTAAATTGTGTTTTCTTTTACTTCCAATCTACCCTCTCTGATGGAATTGATCATTCGGCCTGTTTACCAGAGGCTTAAGCAAGTTTGCAGGATAAAGCAGAAAAGGTAGATGCGGTCTCAGGAAGGCAGGCTATGAATAGAAGTCCGCACACCCCACTCACCCCAGTAATTGCCTCTGAGAAAATAAAGAAAGGAATAGAATTTTTTAAGTGCAGTTAAGGGAATTTTTGACTGTGTCTGCTGTTTCAGTTTCTGGGTGACTCAGAAGAATGCCCAAATGTTCAGTTATTCTTTAATAGCAAGAGGAATATGGGTGCTTCTTTATTTTTCTCCATACTTTCTCTAATTCTTTTCACTTTTCAGAAAATGAAAAACATCTGGTAAGATAGCTTATGAAGGAATTCCTAACAATAATAATAATAAAACTGAATAAGGAATTGTGTTTTGTAGATGAGACCAAAAAACGAAGACATAAAAATTAGGATGATGGGGCATTTCAATGCTAGACCATGTTTGCCTTTTTTCTTTTACTTAAATTTCCATCTCCCATGCCCACCCCCCAAAAAAACCTGATGACTTGTTAATGTGTGACCATGAGAAATTACAAAGAAACACCTCTTTAGCATCCTCACACCAAATGCTTGCCTAGCCAGAAATCCATAAAGCAAGAAGACTTCACAATTTTTTAAAAAATCCATCCCTCGGTAACATAAAGATATTTCCCTAGGAAACAGAACCATCTCACAGAAAACCCATCAGACATAATAACCAGGACCCAGATGTCCTTTTCTCAGTGAGCTGCCTGTCACTTCACAGCCCTTCAAATTGTTTGAAAGGGCTGACTAGAGCTAGAGTGTGGCACGTTGCACATTTTCTTCAAGGTGAAGGAGGCCTTTCTGAAAAGTGCTGAGCTCAGACCTCTGGACAGTAAAAGTCCACGTGTCTCCAGCATTCTGATAACATGGCTAAGCACAAAGCAACTTGTAGGTGCCCAGTAGAGAAGAATAGCGCCCTCCTGTCTGCTGAATGTCTCCAGCTACCAGGGGGCCATGAAGGGCTCAACCTCTAGAGCTGCGGTTCTCAACCTGTGGGTTGCAACCCCTTTGGGAGTCGAATGACCCTTTCACAGGGGTCGCCTGATTCGTAACAGTAGCAAAATGACAGTTATGAAGTAGCAACAAAAGTAATTTGATGGTTGGGGGGGCACCACAACATGAG
The DNA here is from genome assembly GCF_000313985.2 of Echinops telfairi. Classification (NCBI taxonomy): domain Eukaryota; kingdom Metazoa; phylum Chordata; class Mammalia; order Afrosoricida; family Tenrecidae; genus Echinops; species Echinops telfairi. The sequence continues at coordinate 17,327,758 of NW_022103918.1, forward strand.
GAACTGTATGAAAGGGTCTCGCATTAGGAAGGTGGAGAAGCACTACTTGAGATTCTGGAAGAGACATCATAATGAAATCAGACAGATCTATCTGGGTTTATATCTTCTTCCACTTCTACTTGTGCATTGTGGAGAAAAAAAGAGAGCGCGCGATCTGATGGCACTCTGGGTTGGGTGGTTCAAACCCGCCAGCCCTTCCATGGGAATGTCTGCTCCCATAAATATTTACAGGCTCAGAAATCCTATATTGGCTTGGTAAGAGTTGGAATGAACTCGATGGCAGTGAGATGCAAACTATACAACCTTTGTGAGCCATGCCTGCCTTGCCTTATCTTTCCCAATATTATGATCAATGCAGTCAACAGAACACTTTTCTGGTACCCTATCCACTGTCTCTGACTTCCAGAGAAACTGGTCAACTCCATGAGGTTTATAATAATGCACAGCATTAATGAATGATGATTTAATGCTTAGATTGTACAGTCTTCAGCTAATCAAATAATTTATATGCTCTAGCTCACTAAAATTTACAATTACCTCATTAGTCAACAGTGCCATTCCTTCTATTTTAGGGATAAGATAACAACCTAAATATATACTACCACTAATGGATAAAAATGAGACTTGAATCCAATCCTTCTAATTCCAATGAAAGGTCATGCGTCTAACCATGATGCGAGGCTACCATTCACTCCATTGTTACTAAAAATAAACACAGAAATTCCAGAACTACTTTTCAGGAAAAAATACACCAGTACAATCCTTCGAGTCATTTGCAATTTTCTTGATGTGAAAATGAAACTGTTTCCTACTATCCATGGTCTAATTCTAAGCCTTGATACTATAGAGTTCATCATACAAAATCATGATGAAAGTGAATTGTTGATAGTTAATAGCTGCAGTCGGGTGTTGAGCTGCATTTGTGAACATCACAAAGGAAAACGTAGTTAATGTTAGGTTGCAGGGCTTCCTGAGGATCAAGTCAGGAAAATACATGTATACTGCATCTGTTTATTTTCTTTGCCAAACAAATTATCAACCTCCTCCTCTAATGCAGTGTCCAGTCCTCCAGATGCAACAAGCACGAGTTAAGTTCCAGGCCCAACTATCTAATTAGGTGAGTTTTACACATCAGCTAGGTATACAAGGATAAACCGGAGGGAAGTGTGTTTAATAAATTACCTTTATTTTAAATTTTCACTGACACTACCATTAATGAAACATATTCTCTGTTCCATCCCCTCATTCTTCAAGGGAATCTGGATGTGTCTTTAACAACATAAACTAGCTGCTATTTCACTTACAATAATAAAATTATCAAATTGGAAATAACAACCTTTGAAAGTGAGGTTATGAATTTTTAATGCATTTATAGTAACAAGAAACCAGGACATTAATTTCCATGTATTCATTTTCTTTCTAATTAACAGTTTTGTGAAAACATATTTCTCTTCTTTCCACCAACATCCCAAATCTCATTCGTCAGTAGATAGCTCTTATTTTACCCAACTATATTGCTCTGTAGCTGTTAGGAGTGATATTTATTAAATGCTAGAAATGAAATGATAAGGTTAGAATTTTAATAAATAGTAAGGAAGTTTCCATTCATTTTTAGGTCTGTTGAAGGGAAATCAGAAACTTTAAAGGTTTAAGTCATTTAGCAGGCATAGATAATGGCATAGGGTCTCTATACCAGATATTAAGAAAACAACTGCACTGCCAGGTTCTTGTTGTTGTTAGTTGCCATTGAGTCATTTCTGACTCATGAGAACTCCATGTTGTACAGAGAAACCTGACTCATCCAGGGCCATCCTCCCTATGACCACCATTGTTGCAATCACCATTGTTGCAATCACTGTGTCAAGACACTCATCTCCGTGAGTGTCTTCCTCTGCTCCATTGACCATCTACCTTACCATTTCTTTACTGTTAAAATTCATTCAAGAGACGGATAGGTAGTTCACTAGGAAGCACTGCTTATCCTTTTCAAAAATATAAGCCGTTCCCTAATGAATCTGAATTAAAAATGAGTGTGCCATGACATCGGTTGCTCTTCTGGAAGTAATAGGCATCATTACACTAGCCGTGCAGCTGAGCTGGAGTCTCTCTGACATTTTCCTCCATTTCTTCTGTGACAGGGTTCTGCCAACCTTTCTAGCTTCATCTTCCACTACTCATATCCTGACCTGTTTGCTGACACACTAGCGAGCGCGCATGCGCACAGTAAATGAGCAGAAAAGAAGCCTTAAAATTTCTGAACAAACCAAACCTGTCAGTTTGGACCTTACCATTTCTTAGGTCCAGAAGTAAAGCTTCTTTGAAATTCTCATGTATACTTCGCCCAAAGTCTCCGTTTTTGCTTAAACAATTTTAAAAGTGTTCCTAACGAGTTAACACAGAGCTGAGTTCAGATGACAGATTTGATTAAGGTCTTGCTGGCGGGTGACACCATGGGCCTGTGCACCGATAGGCCATCCTGTTGGGCTTTTTATTTGCAACAATTTTATTGGCAGATAATTCACATATCATGCAATTCAATAGTTCAATAATATTTAAGAGTTGGACAATCACTACCACAATCAATTTTAGAATATGCTCTTTTTTCTGCTTATCGTTATCAGTGCCCCACTCCCCAGGCCTGCCAACCTCCCAGGCCATAACCCCCAAGACACCATCATTGTAGTAACTGTCTCTATAGCCTCATCTATTCTGGATTTCATATACAGAAAAACATACAAGTAAAACAGTAACAACAATACCTAAGTGAAACAGAAAAACCTCAATGGAAAAGGAAGCAGAAAAATATTTTCAAATAGAGCAAACTTTAAACGGGCCCAAAGGGGAGAACATATGATGAAGCGTTAGTTAGTAGGATGGTTTTGCAGAAGGTGGAGCCTAAGGGGCTTTGGGCTTTTGCAAGAGTGGAAATAGATTTGCTTCTGTTAGGTTACTCTGGCAGCAGGGCGGGGGAGCTATTCTGGGTGGTGGAGGTGAGTTAGATTAGTTCTGGATTCATGAGCCAAGCAGATTGTTATCTCTCATTAACTTAATGAACCAGTAGCCAGCCTTTTCATGTTATTAGATCAGGAAGAGATTCCTTCTTGGTACCCAACACTGAGCAACCTATAACTTTTAAAAGACAGTTTTAAATGAAAAATCTCCGTGGACTTTTATAGCACTATGGAGATAGGAGACCTGATGCCACTGTCAGGTGAGTATTGGACTGAGAAGTGCAGGGCCTGTGGTTTAAGCACACCAGCCCTTCCTCGGGAGACAAGAGAGGCCATCTGCTCCTGTAAAGGTTTACAGCCTTGAGAACCTTATATAGGGTCAACGTGAATCAGAATCAAGTAGGGGGATTGTTTTGCTTTGTTTGGGTATGAAAATAGAACTTTCTTTTAGAGTGGTCAGTCATTTCAACTTCTCCCAATCTCCAGTATTATAAAGATGAGAAAATGCAGTCCCAGAAAAGTAAAGAATTGGCCCAAGATCACATAGCACGTTACTATCCAAATAGAACTCAGATTACCTATCGGACATGCCATTTCTCCTCTCCTGCCTTACATTTGGACTCAAACACGGTCAAGAAAACATCTGTGCCGCAGTCTCCGCTTTCAGAAGGGCAAAAGCAGTGAGTGATTGCCCAGCCTTCAGGTCTTTCAGAAGAAGAAATGAAGGTCAATAAAAGTTCACATCTTTAAGACATTCTGTCCCCTTAGTCATCAACCACTCTTTTATCTTTATTTTAAAGAAGGACCTGAGGGGCTCTCAATCTTGCCTTTGGGGGGAAAGTTTGCATCTCATTTAGAGCTGTAAATTTTGTGACTTGAACAAACTCAGGGACAAGGGAACAAGAGGTCAGAGATCAATGGCAATGAAGGCATTAAATGCCTGGTGGGGTTTGTCAAGGGCCATGTAGCCAAGAGGAACTATGGAGAGCTGACTGAAGGTCAAACATGGTCGTGAGACAGGAGGAAAGTAAAAGGAAATAGATGAAAGAATTAGGAGGCAAAAAAATATATA